>NW_022437021.1:8030820-8057153 GCF_009761245.1 Sapajus apella
ACACACACACACACACACACACACACACACACACACACACACACACACACACAAGCCAGAATAGTCACTGCTTACAAATGAATGTAGAAAGCCCATTTGTAAGGCAGCAAATTATGAAGCTAAAGTAAGAAGCAGAGATGAGATATTTGGAAATAGACTATGAACAGAGTCACCTCAGCTCCCAATTTCCTTTCCCATCTTGGCCAGGGCCTGGAGACATTTTCTACCCCTGAGTTCTCTAATTCAATTAATTCCTTTTTTGCTTAAGTCACTTAAAGTGTTGAAAGGTTTTTAGTCTCTTGAAGGAAATAAGAGCCTGAATAACCCACGGATTTTTTCAAAGCAACCTAGTCACACATAACAGAAAGAATCCTAGGTTTCCCATTTGAAGATTGTGTTGAAATCTCAGATTTTCTACTAGCTAACGGTGACCTTGAGTAGGTTGTTTAGCCTCTGGGCCTTAGTTTTGTCACCTGTAAATTGAATGAGCACATAAATATTAAATAAAATAAATGATATAAGAAAATAATTAGCAACTCCATAAATGTTTGTTGAATTAAACTGTGTTTGGCATATAGTCTGTTGGCTCATTCTTTCCATCATGCAGTTATGATGATCAGCTTTGTGACAAGGACATAAAAGGGTTTGAATTCTGACCAGCAGCCCTGGGAGACCTCAGGAATGTCAGGCCAATTAGTCAAGCTGCTGATCTATAATGTCTCTGCAACAAGGAGTAAGTAGGCTGAAGATATTCTAGAATATGTCTTAGCAAGACAAAGCCCAAGGTAAGTCCTTAAGCAGGCTTCTGCTGCTGCTCTTAATATCCTCAGGAAGAATATGAGCTACACTTCGATAAATGCCTAAATACCAATTCAGATAACCAGACCCTGATCATTTAATTAACTTTTATTAGTATGCATTATGGAAGCCCTACTTATATTCTTCAATAATAATGTGAATATCAGAAAATTACCTATTTCAATTAAATGGCTTAATATACATATGAAGGATTTTTTATTGTTATTTTAAAGAACTCAAATTCTAATATTAAAAAAGTCTTGTGTCAGTTTTATGGGGTTTTGTTTCCATTATGTGTTTCTGACAAGAAATTGGTTGCTTAACTATATGTGCCTAAAAGAATGAGATAATAATACTACTGACCTTGTTACCTGATGTGTAAAGTAGTTTTTAATATTCATACCTATAAACAGAATTAGTATATGATAAAATAAGTAAAAGTGCATAATGATAAGGAAAGCAAAATGCACATTTTTATTTTTTCCTATGAAGAAAGATAACTTAGGGCTTTCAAATTATATTATTATTTGCAGTTTACGTGAGGCAATATTATTGAAAAATATGTGCTTCACTTTTGAATTGTTACATACTTTTGGTGTCTTTGGGTTCTCAGAAAGTCTTTATAGTTTTTTTGCAATTGCCAATTAGAGTCTTTACCATGAGGCCACATGCAATGGCTGATGCCTGTAATCCTAGCATTTTGGGAGGCTGAAGTGGGTGGATCGCTTGAGCCCAGGTATGTGAGACCAGTGTGGGCAAAAGGTGAAAACCCTTCTCTACAAAAAATAAAAAGATTAGAAAGGCATGGTGGTGCACCTCAGGAGGCTGAGGTGGGATCACTTGAGTCCTGGGAGACCAAGGCTGCAGTAAGCCATGATCATGCCAGCATACTCCCTCCTGGGTGGCAGAGTAAGATACTCTCTCAAAAAAACAAAAACAAAAACAAAAAGGCAGAGTCTTTACCATTAATTTCTTACTAAAAATCTGAATATTAGTCAATTATACATGCATATTAACTACCAAATATATGAATATTTCTGTAATTTTTAGTTTTTTGAGGTACCTCCAAACTGTTCTTCTTAGTGAGTGTACTAATTTACATTCCCACCAACAGTATACAAGAGTTCCCTTTTCTCCACAACCTCACCAGCACTAGGTATCCCCTGTCTTTTGGATATGAGCCATTTTAGCTGGGGTGAGATAATATCTCATTGTAGTTTTGGTTTGCATTTCTCTGATGATCAGTGATGTTGCACACCATTTCATATAAGCTTTATCTTTTAATTTCATTGATGATATATATACCCAAATTTTACTTTTATTTTATATTTACATTTTGACTCACTCTAACAGAGATTGGATGAATGAATGACCAATGGGACAGTTTATTGAGTATCTTCTAAGCCATAGACCCTGCAGCACCTTAGGGCTGCCATCTGCTTGGATAAAAAAGACACTGATCATACTGCTGGGGAAATCAAAGAAAGGAGAACAGTTACGTGAACCAACCATTTAAATGCCATTATTCTGTAATAAAAGAATGTAAAAATTGTTATGGTGGCACAGAGGGAATAATAGTCAATTATCAGAGAAGCAGTTTCACATTTGAGCCTTGTAATTTGAAAGCCCTGGGAAGAAGCCCCAGCACTAGTAGTAAAATGTGAAGTTAAAGTTTGAGTGTTTCATCTAATCTGCAAAATGAAAGATAACAGTGTCTCCAGCTTAAGGTTGTGTGAAGGATTAAATATGACAACATGTGAAAGGCTGACTTCAGCACCGTATGTCTGGCATATAGTGAGTGCTTCCTACATGTTACTCTGATTGTGAACTGGGCACTAGGGAGAAATTTAGTCATCCGGGAAGCTTCAGAGAGTATATTCACAGGAGTTACTAAGGGAAAAAGAAGAGAACAGACAGAGTGCAAGCCATAAAATCTTTCTCATCCTCTAGCCTCAGTGTTATAAATCCAGGGATTATTGATGAGTTGACATTGGTTCAATAATTTCATAATCTTAATAGGAACAAAAAATTCATGGAATACTTGTTTAAAATGCATTGCCCAGGGCCCACTCTGGTCATTATGATTCATTAAGTCTAGTGTGAGGGCCTAAAATCTTCCATTTAACCCCATTTAAATAATGGATGGAGATGAGCCCTAAAGCCATTCTAGCTTGATTTTATTAAAATTAAATTGCCAAATTTGACATATAATTTAGCAGTCTCTTTTGTCATCTTTTTATGTCAGAATCAGGGAAAAGTGACACACATACACAAAACATACTTATTTTGACTACTTTTAAGTAACACAAATTGTTCTCTCTCTAAAATATTCAGAAACTTTAAAACCCCAATTTTTGAAAACGGAACAGGGGAGCCATGAGCAGAAAGATCGGAAATGGACATTTATCACAGATTTGTTTGTTGAATGTGCACTTTCCATGCTAGTCTGTAAATTCCACTGGAGCAGACAACATAGATACCTTATGCACATCAGCTGCTCCACCAGCTAGCACAATGCTAGGCACCATTAATCAAGAAGTACTTTCAGGGTAATGCCTACATTCCTTGGCAAGATATAGGAATGGTAAGAGAAGTGCAGGACAGCAGTAGATTGGAGATATATTTAGGAATGAAAATTATCAGATTTACCAATCTGATGAGGGACTACAGAAAAATATTCTCAAGCTTCAAGCCTAAGTTGCTAGATGAAAGCCGTGTCCCCAACCAAGGGAGAAGCACATTTGGTGGAGTAATTTTTTTTAAAGATTACATATTTGAGATTTCTAAGGAAAACAACAGTTAGTGAATAACTACAGATGCATATGAGTCTAAAATTCTGAGATATAGTAAGCAGAATAATGACCTTCATAGATGTCCACAATCAGGACTGGTGAGTGCTGTCTTGCACGTCAAACAGACTTTGTAGATGTGATTAAAACTAAAGACGTTTAAATGGGAAGAGTATCCTGGCTTATCCAAGTGAGTCCAATCTAATCATCAGTTTTTTAAAGAGAAGAGTTGTTCTCACTGCAGAGAGTCCCAAAGATGGCAGCATGAAACGAACGTGCTAGCCTGAAAATGGAGATAGGCTACGATGCGCCAAAGAATGCAGGCAACGTCTATCTAGAAGCTGGAAAAAAACAACCAAACATGAAAACGGATTCTCTTTTACAGCCTCTAAAAATCAAGGCAGCTTTACCTATAACGATTTTAGCCCAGTGGCAATGACCGACAGAACGGCAAAATAATAAATTTAGGTGATTTTTTTTTCACTAAATTTGTGGTAGTTCATTACAGTAGCAGTAGGAAACTAATATATGAGGTGTGAGTTGAACATAAATATTTATACCCATTCTTCAAATTTCTGTATAACATATATATATATTCAGAAAATAATTTCCTTCATTAATTAATGCCCCTTTCTCTTAGTTCTCTTAGTTTCTGAAATTTTTTTTGTTGTTGTTTTAAGACGGAGGCTCATTCTGTCACCCAGGCTGGAGTACAGTGATGTAATCTCAGCTCATTGCAACCTCTGCTTCCCGGTCTCAAGCTATTCTTGTCCCTCAGCCTTCTGAATAGCTGGGATTACAGGCACATGCCACCACGCCCAGCTAATATTTGTATTTTTAGTAGAGATGGGGTTTAGGCTAGGCTGATCTCGAACTCCTGACCTTAAGTGATCCACCCTCCTTGACCTCCCAAAGCACTGGGATTACAGGTGTGAGCCACCACACCCAGCCAGTTTCTGCAATCTTACATTAAATGGTCTAAATGCAGTGCTGAGTATTTGTCTGATAGAAATCAGTTCTATTCTCACTCCTTCTCCTTTACTCTGGGACAGCATGCCTGCAGATTGCTGGCTTGGAGCCTGGAAAGTACCTATCCCAGATCCCCTTGCCAGCTGGTTTCTGGTTGGGTCTGCCAAAATAAAGCACCGATAGTGGAAGTTAGGAGAAGGAAAGAAGCCATGATTAATTTTTTCTGTTTCTGTGTCCACCTGCCCTAGCAGCTTAGCACTCATGAGTTTGGGTTGTGGCAGAAGCAGCGCCAGGCCAGTGCTTGCCACTCTGAAATAGTAGCATCGTTATGGTAGCAGCCACTGGTTGTAGGCACCAGTCGCTCACTTTGTCAGCAAGTCCAGTAGCACCAGCAGGACTTTGAGCTCAAGATGCCTGAAAAGCAGAGGTCAGGTGGTTTCAGAAGCAGCAGCAGCACTCCCAGGGTACATGCTTGTAAGGTCTACTTAATGTCATTTATACCACTTTCACCTTTGCCCTTCCAGCTCTAGGGGCAATAGTGATTTCCTGCAGTTAATAATCTCTGGGTAATAGCAACTAACTCTTTTTTCTCTCTGGCTTTTTAACATATTAGTAAACAATTTCTTATATTGGATTCCCTCTGTTTTAAAAGTCGAGAATGATTTCTGTTATCATGACTAGACACGGATACAAATGTTTTTGCACTAATATTTCCTTTTTTTAAAAAAAAAAAAAAGTAAACAGGGGTTAGGGTAGGGATTATGGGTACTCACTGGGGTTCATTAGAATCTCTAAAGACAGTAAGAGACATTTAAACAGTACTGAGGTTGGATGCTTACCAGCACAGAGACAGTAGTTTTAGATTAAATATCTATCCCTATAGAAAAGAGGAAAAAAAGAACCCCTCCACATGGCAGCAAGTTCATGAAAATAACTTACCACTCAATTTTCTCTTACAAACAACAACAACAAAAAAAAACCCAAGAGAAATAGAAAAGCCACTTCAAATGTATCATTATCCTGAATTAAAGCTGTATCAGGAAAGTAGGGTGCACTGAACATTTTTATTATGAGAATTGTGAAAACACTGGGCTGCTATTTGCAAGAGTTGTGCTCAACATAATGCTAACTGGCCTCCATGCCTACACTTCTCTTCCCAAGAAAAACCAACTACTGTAAAATGCAATCTGATAGGGTAATCCAGAAAAGCAACAATTTCAACAATTTGATATAAAAATATTAAGTTCCCATTCACTACTGAAAACATTTTAAGGGGTCACGGAAACCTGTTTTTGACAGAACAAGCCAACTGTGATCAAAGTACTCATCAGCTTCTTTTGTTGTACACTCACTATGTGCAAGACCCCATGGTAAGCCCTTAATGTTCATTAACTCATTCACTGCCTGCAAAGGCCCTATAAGACGAGTAACACCACAAGTGAACAACTTGAGCCTCATAATGGTGAAGTAGTCACACAGCTGGTCAGAGCTGGAATCAAAGGTCAAACCAGCTCAGTCCAACTCTAAAATCAATATCTTTAAGCACTTCTCTGTACTTAGTACAAGAAGGAAAATTTTCCTTAAAATTGGAGGGGCAGAATGCAGAAATGTAAGGCAACTTATACAACAAAGTCTTACATGTATCACAATTTTTATTTTCAAATTTAAATAAATATAGAAAGATACAACTTTTGTCACCAAGCAACACTGGAAAGGACTCATCTTTTAGTGGCCATAGAGGCTTTTCAGAAATGAGGAGATTTGCCTTGTCTGTTGACTCTTTCTTATAAGGAAAGAAGAACTGAAAATTAACTTTATAGAGTTATACACAGGAGTGTATCCTGAACTTACTGCACGTGTAACTAAATTAATGATGATTCAACTTTGGAACTCCTATTTTCTGTTTTATAAATTATTTCTGATTTTTGTTTATAACAATAACAACAAGAGAAAAGTCATGATTACCTATCACATTTGGCACAACTGAGAAGTAGAAGATCTCCTCCTGAGACCACAGAATGATCATGTTTAGTTCTGTAGTCGGATTAAAGACAATATGTCTATCTACTCCAGACGATTTCCTTATTCCCTTGTTACATGGCCTACAAGGTCCTGTATGGTTGGCCCTCAGCTATCAGCTTTGGCTTTCTTGTTGCCCCTTGGCCTCTGAGCTCACCTCCAAAGAGTTGTTTCTTGGGTCCTGACTCAGGGCTATATGCCGAGAAAACCCTCCTCATTCTTCATGTCTCAGATTAGGCATCATTTACTCTGGGAAGTCTTACCCAATTCTAGGACTAGGTAGGGTCACCCTGTTATATCCCTCTTTAGCATCAGTTACTTAGCTTCAGAAGACTTTTAAATTCTTATAAATTTATATACAGGGTATTATGAAATAAAACTCTGTTGCCTAACTTCCTTCCTTGTCTTAGTCTCCACTAACACAAACAGCATGCCCATTGTGTTGACTTCACTATCACCAGTACCTGAAACAGTGTCCAGTACGTAGTAAGGACCCCAAAATGTTTGTGAAAACTTAATATCTGAATTCCACCAGCTTCAAGGCATAGCCATAATCTCCCTGAGAATTGTTCACCGGGAAGCTTGGTGACAGGGTCTTCCACACAGAGCAGCACAGAGCTCAACTTTAAGTCCTCATTTTTCTATTAGGAGCTTCCTTTTTGTGGTCGCCATAATCTAGGGAGCCCTAAACCTACCCCACCAAAGCAGAACCTTACAATAAAACTCAGCTTCAGCTCTAATTACTCTCTTCAGTGGTCTCCCTCTTTTTATTTCAAGGACGCAACACCTGAGGTATTAGGTTAAGAGAATTGTTTCCAGATCCTTTATTCACATTGAAGAGTAAATACTTGGTAGGATGAATAGATATCTCTAATGTATATTTGCATTAGCAGCAGCTAAATTGAAATGTTTGGCATCAGCCACTGGGAACAGAGAATTCTCCATGGATTAGAAACAGAACCTTCACTATAGACAGGAGCCAACTATGCCTCTCTTAACACGTAGATCCCTAGGGAAAAAGAGGTACTCAAGCCCTCACACTAGACCAGGTCCAATCTAGTTTTCTAATGCTTTCTCTCCTCTCATTCTTATATCTAGAACATCCCCTCAGCCCTCAGCTGATCACACTTTTGGTACTGGGCCATGGGCTGCACCCCACAACCAGACCAAGAGGATTAACAGGAGCCCTTCAACTACTGTAATCCCCTTGGTCACTTGTAGGTAGCTGAAGTTTCAAAAGAAAAAAAAATCTTAAGAAATCCATATGAAGAAAAAAACAAAAGAGCAAAATTAAAAAGTCTTCAGATAAAAATTTAGAATTGTATAGATCTAAATTAATTTTAAACTCTGACCTAAGTATTTTGTACATGGGCCAACTGACCCGTGACAACAGAGATAACTCTCTCAGTTTATCCATTTCAGATGCCCCTTATCTCATATTTTTCTTTTTGTTTTATCCAAAGGAGTTTAGTCACTGATACAGTTTGGATAGTTGTCCCCACCCAAATCTCATGTTGAATTGTAATCTCCAGTACTGGAAGTGGAGCCTTGGAGAGAGGTGTTCAGATCATGGGGGCGGATACCTCATGGCTTGGTGCTGTCTTCATGACATGAGTTCTCATGAGATCTGGTCATTTAAAAGAGAGTGGCATCTCCCTCACTCCCCTTTCTTGCTCCTGCTCTGGCCATGTGACATGCCCACTTTACCTTCCACCATGATTGTAAGCTTCCTAAAACCTCCCCAGAAGCAAAAAAAGATGCCAGCATTGTGTTTTCTGTAAAGCCTGCAGAACCATAAGCCAATTAAACTGGTTTTCTTTATACATTACCCAGTCTCAGGTATTTCTTTGTAGTAATACAAGAACGACCTAATATAGTCATTTATCAAAGTAGTGTTACTTCTCAATATTATTTGGTTTATGGAAAATGCATCTTCTCTTCCTACAATGTGATTTATCTTTCGGTTTTGCTACATGACCAACAAGTGTCTAACAGAGAGTACATCCTTAAAAAATACCTGTAGAATATATGATTGATTGACTGACTGAATGAATGAATGAATGACTTTGACTCTCCAACTGAAATATTTTTATTCTGAATTCTAGAACTCTTTGGCCTCTTCCAGATGATCCTTCTATATCAAGGTATTTGCCGCACATACTGGCCAATTCCCACTTCGCTGTTTAAAGTGGACCTCCCCTCCTCCTTGAACACTTAGCTCAGGGGAAAATTTCTTGTGCATCCTTGAATTTATCCTTCCTGAGGGCTGAACTCCCAAAGTCACTTTAATATTTTTCATAAAAACTGCAGACAGAATGAAACTAACATATAATCAAAGCTTCAAGATGGAATTAATTGGCAATGTATCAGATAGCTAATTTAATTACTCCAAGTAAGATGTATGAATTTTAACCATGTTTTAGAAACAGCAGCTGCTTCCCTTTCATGATTCATCTAAGTGTTATTCAAATCAAAGTATTCAGGGCTTATGCCAAATGCACCTTTCCTGCCCAGATACAGAGAAAAAGGAAGAACTTTTCCTTGAAATCATCAAGACTTTCCACCTACCTTTGAATAAAGTCATTCCGCTTATGTCTCTTTTGTCTGGCTCCTAGAATTTCCTTTGAACAAAGGATATCATAGCTTTCAAAATAAAACAACCAACACCTGAAATACAATGGTCAAACATTTGTGAGTTGTTTCCAAACTTGGAAGTAAGAAATTTTCAGTTTGTAGTTATTTCCTTGCCTCATCAAACACAGCACTTGTCAAGATCAGAAACTAAATCCTAGGGCTAGCCTTATATTCATGACTTCATGAAGAATTTAGAATTTCATGAACCTAAATTTGTCTTACAATCAGATCATATGCTGTATTCCAGTTACTATGTATTTGGTCTACCTCTAAGAACTTCAGACTCAGTGATGCTTATGTACTATATAAATCCACCCAAGGCCACTCCTTATGAATATTTTAGGTCAATTATAATTTCTCTTTAACTATGCTTTTTTTACCTGCTCTATTCCTTGTGGAAGGCTGGTTTGCTCTATCATTTTCAGGGGTGGAATACACCCTGATGATCACGGAGATTTAAACAGAGTATGATTTACGAAAACAACAACAACAACAACGAATCTGCAGTAAAATGACCTACTATTGGAAGAAGCACACAAAGAAGATGTATTTCTTTTTAGTACTCTTCATTTATAACACAACTTCACAAATCTTCTTTCAATGATAGGACAGCAAATCATCAGTGATGGTCACCAAAGATTCTCCCAGGAATATTACACAGACTTCCTAAACGTATAAAATGTAGTACATGAATATTGAAAAAAACATTGAATGTGGTTTAAAATATATGATCAGTTCTTTAAATCTATTTAAATTCATTTAAATCAGCATTGTTTGGGCTTTATCTACAATATTTTTGGGAATAACCCTGTTTCCATAGTGACAAAAACTTGTATTTTATCTTCAGACATGCTTGTGAAAGTATAACAACATTTGTAATAAAGTTTACATATTATTTGCACATAAACTTCATTTTTGTGAGAAGTCCAAGCTGTGGCTTTCTTTCCTTAATCATTTATTGTTGTCTCACCATTAAATACATAATTCACATCTCCTCTGAAATAATGAAAACTCAACAAAGGGCCATTCCTAGCCACTTGCAAAAGAGTTCTAAATCTACGTGATGATCAGATCTTTGAATGGCGACATGTAATATTAAGGAAAAGATAATGAAATATTTTCATAGATGTCACCCTTAATATAATCTGTGTGCTTTGTTAGCATAAATCCTTTGATTTTTGCCTAATCAGTATTCTCTTATTTATTTCTTTTAACTGGTAAGTTTGCTTTGGCCAGTCAAAATGAAAAGGAACAGTGAAGTAACAGAGACATTGTCCAGTTACCTATCCACATCCAGAAATGAGGGCTTCTTTCAATAGTTTGCTGTCAGTTGAGCTGCAAATATGTGTGTTCTTTACTAAAATTCCTTTTAATATTAATTTTTAAAATAAAGCTTCCAGGGCCTCTACTGTTCTCTGTCTACATTCGTAGCATCAAAAAGCTGTACACATATGATTCGTGACAATTTATATATTATTTTCTTCTTTAACACAAAAGTTAAAAAATAACTTTCCATTTATATGCCACTCTGTCTAGTATGGAATTTTTTTTAATTTTATGAAATTATAGCTATTACTTCAATTCATACATCACATTTTATTTAAAACGAATGCTATTTTTCCCCTAGGAATTTTGTGAATTCCTAGGGGAAAAATAGCATTAAGTGGAAGACTAAAAACCAAAAGAGAAAGCCTTAAGATATGTCTTTAAAATGATTTTATTTTTCTGTTTACCCTCTGGATACAGGATGTAGACGATATGAAAGGGAAACATCTGGGTAAAGTACGTAATATTTAAAAATGTGAACAGTATTTTTCTTAATATATGATAGTGTTATACTGAGTTTACCACTTTATCAAGACTATAAGAACCATTAGTGTATTATATTTCAAACCTACACGATATCAAAATATGTAGTAAAGCATTTTGAGTTGCATAAATTTCAATTTATAAGGAAATAATGCAAGTGATATACATGGCATAGGATGTTCTTTGTTTTCACAAATATTTCAGTCTTTTTTATGTCTTAACAGTGAGATTTACCAGCTGTTTCTGACTATTTAAAGGGATACTAAGTTTAGCAGGAAGCTCTTCACTCTTGCTTCAAAAAGGCACACTGAAGTCCATGGATTAAAACAAAGAAGGAGGAAGGGGCATTTGGGTAGAGACAGGAGACCTGACATTAATTCATTAGTCTCACAGGCGAAGTCACCTTGATAAGCAGAGAACTCCTGCACCACTGAAAATATTCACCCATGTTAAGGTTAAGTGTGGTTGAACTAACAGACTTACTGGCTTAATGCAACATCAATTTATTATCTTAGGTGAGAAGATCCACTGGGCACAAATCAAGATGTTAGTAAGTCCTCTAGGTGAGGAGCTCCACTGGGCACAGATGTTAGTAAGGATGTGATTTTTTCTGAGGCCCTATGAGAGAATCCATTTACCTGCCCTTTCCAGATTCAAGAAGTCACTTGCATTCCTTGGCTTGTGGCTTCTTCCTCTAACTTCAGAGTCAGAAGCGTAACATCCCCAAAGCTTTCTCTCTGACATTCAGACCTCCCTCTTATGACCCTTGTGATTACGTTGGACGCCACTGTGTGATCCAGGATAATCATCTCAACCTCTTTAACTCAATAATAACTGGAAAGTCCCTTTTTCCATGTAATATACTAGATTTGTGGGTTTTGGGGATTATAATATAAACATCTTGGGGATATCACTAATCTGACTACTGTAGTGATATATTTAAAATACAGAATGGTAGGCAAATCTAGATTGCTAAGGGTCTTTCCAATGTTTATATTCTATAAATAAGGCAAATAAATTAACTATGTATTAACAACTGATAAAATGTTTATTTGTATTAAGAAAGTGACCATACAAAAATGTAGATTATCTTCACTCCTAAGAGTATTGCTATCTTTCTATATGTCCACCCTAGATGACTAAATATTTTAGATAAAACTTATTGTTTAGAAGAAGGCCAAGCTTCTCTTATAGAGTATAGCCCTGACTGGTCTGAGAAGGGACAAATGCTAACGAAACCTGGAAATTGGAGATTCTTAACAATTATGCAACAACCACCCTGCGGCTTTTCCAGGGTGTTGCTATCTCAGAGGCTGCAATGGTCACTAGTCAGGGAATTATTGTTTCTCTTTCAAAAAAAGAAAAAGATTTCAACTTCCATTGAAATCTATTTATTTTCTTTTGAAATCATTAACTCATTAAATCATTAATTTGAAAGACAAGGAAAATTAAACTTGTATTAATTTGATAAGACTTGTTGGAAGTTTTCCCCCACTCCAACATCGGGTGTATATATGCATGCACACATATCAACATACACAATCTGAGTAATATTCATTGTGAATGTTTACTGAACACTCTATTAATGTCAAGCACTAACACCATGTTAGGAACCATTGTTCCCCATTTTGAAGAAGTTAAAACTGAAGTTAAGAGAAGTTATAAAATTCCTGCCAATGGCAAAACTGGAATTTGAAAATGGGCCCTTTAACTCCAGGGCCTTCAGTTTTGATCCTCATGTAATATTGTCCTTCTATCAGTGGCCAAAAGTAATAACCAAACAAAGAAATATATTTAGGTATAATATATCATAGAAACTGAAAACATAAAAATCAATATTTGTAAATTCAGTTTGTTTGTTTTTGGAGACAGAGTCTCACTCTGTTGCCCAGGCTGGAGTGCAGTGGCATGATCTTGGCTCACTGCAACCTCTCCCTCCTGGGTTCAAGCAGTTCTTCTGCCTCAGCCTCCTGAGTAGCTGGGATTAGAGGCACGTGCTAACATGTCAAGCTAATTTTTTGTAGTTTTAGTAGAGATGGTTTTCGCCATCTTGCCCAGGCTGTTCTCAAACTCCTGAGCCCAGGCAATCTGCCTTCCTCGGCCTCACAAAGTGCTAAGATTACAGGCATAAGCCACTGTGCTCAGACCAATATTTGTAAGTTAATGTTCTTAATCCCTAAACACATACTCAAGATTTCCTTAAATTTCACTAATTTCAAAATAAATACATACCAAAACTGCAGAGCTAGCCCCAATTTTCTGGAGACTTCTTGCGGCAAAGTTACGTAAGAGGTATTCACAGCAATTTGTTAAGTTTAAGTGGTTTTTAAATCATAAGATAAACATTAAAGTCAACGATGGGATGACTTTATGCACCTACACTTAAAATACCACTCAAAGATTTTGAATGTTTTTAGATAGTGTGATTGCAACTAATATGGCCACCTCCATGCCTCTTCATTTTATATGGAAATTCTCAATATTCCTAATACCAGCTACACTGTTGTCAAAGATATCAGTGGCAATGTCCTGAATGATGAAGACTCTTATAATACATTGTTCATCATTCATTTTTAGTCACACGTCCATTGATTCATTCAACAGGTATTTATTGAGTAAATAAAGCAGAAGCTTTGCAGACATAAGGATGACAGCAGACTTACCCCAAGGATTTCAGTGACTATGATGACAATTGATGTAATGGCAGGCTATAAGGGATGCACTTGACCTGTAAAAGGAAACTCAGGACTGAACTCCTTAGTTAAGACTGTAAGAACATATAAGATATGGCCCAAAAAATGAAGGGTGATCTTTTTCTTTTATTGCAGAGGGATGGCAGAAAGGTCTGAAAATATGTCATCGTCAAGAACTCTTTGTATAACTGGACAATAGTATTATCATGTGGAAGAATAAACAATGAAAGCTAAAAATGTAGCTACAGGTTGGGCGATGCACCTACACTTAAAATACCACTCAAAGATTTTGAACATTTCTAGATAGTGTGAATGCAACTAATATGGCCACCTCCATGCCTCTTCATTTTATATTCAGATGAAGTAAATCAACAGGACAAGGCTAACTTAAGGCATGCCTCCATCCTCTGTCATTTAAAAAAGAGGGCTTATGGTTATTTTTGTTTAGAAAATGGCATTTATTTCATTCACAAAAAGAAAGTGCATATAGCCTTTGCTTGCCAAGGAAGATGTTAGATAATATAATTATTCACAGCAAAATAAAGAACTGGAAGGGACATACATGAGTGGAAAGTGGGGAGCTGACTGTATTTGTCTGGTGCTGAGGAATACACAGGGCAAGCAAAGTGCTGAGTAATAGCTCTGGGAAGAAGGGCAGGGGAAGAACACTGGTAGGTGGGTTTTGAATGGAGATATGGGGAAAGCTGTAAATTCTGAACTAAAGATGAAAGTTATGTGTGAATGGTGAACAGGGAAGAAACTTATAAGGTTGGATGAGTGTACAAAATAGAGTAGTTCTTACCATTTGCAAGGGCTAGTATCTCTGGAGTTAGAAGTATATGCCAACATTTATGTGTGAGCCAAAAAAGATATTGAAAAACTTGATAATTATGTGAATGAAATGAATAAGGATTGATGGCAATAAGAATAGAGAGGAAGAAGATTGTTTAAGAAAAGAAAAAGCTGGCAATATCCGCCTCAAAATAAGCTATATTCTGCCTCTTACACCCACACAAAAGTGAAATAAAATTTGCCAAAAGGAAATTGCCAATTGTCAAAGAAAAAAAGAAAACTGGCAGTCCTAATTATACTTGCTAGAAATGAACAAACTGAATAATCTCTATGAATCATTCTCATTGCTGTCCAGTACAAAATTCTGCTTAGCATCCTTAATTTGGATATTCAATATTTTATTATTGATTTGCCACCCAACTTGTTTTCACAACAGATCTAAGTCATCTGAAAGAAACTTTATACATTAAAATAGCAAAATATAAATGTAAAAATAATGAGAGCCATCGGAAACAAAATCAGAGCTGGACTAGGAACAGCAGATGAGCAGAGATGGGTATATCGTTTTGCTATTAAGGCCAACATCAATCCCTATCACTTTGCTAAGCTACAGATTTGTCTCTTCCAGCCAAAGAAGAAAAGAAAATGATGCAACTATATAGTTATCCTTTTCTGTTAAAAGAAAAATATATTATCACTTCTTCAGAAGCATATGTTTAGAATTTAGACATCAAATTTGAATCAAATAACAGATTACCGGAATACATGTTATCTGAGAGCCATCTCAGGAAAATTAGTATCACTAGTGAATATTTTAAAAAGCAAATCAAAATCCCCTTTTCTGTTTTGTTTTATTTTATTTTATTTATTTATTTTTGAGACAAGGTTTCCCTCTGTTGCCTGGGCTGGAGTGCAGTGATCTTGTTATGGTTCACTGCAGCCTCCAGTTCCTGGGCTCAAGTGATCTTCCTTCCTCAGCCTTCCAAGTGGCTGTGACAATGGGCATGAAGCACCACAGCCAGCTAACTTTTTTTTCTTTTTGGTAGAAATGGTTTTGCTGCCCAAGCTGGTCTAGAATATCTGGTTTCAAGCTCTGGCTTCAAGGGACCCTCACACCTCAGCCTCCCGAAATGCTGGGATTACAGGTTCTTCTCCCTTTTGAACACCATAATATTCTTTTGTATTTTTTTGTCTTCAGTAAGTTTAGGGTGTTTTAGCTACAACTGAAAATGTTGTCTAAGGTAGGAAATAATCCATCTTTTCAGAATTTCCTTCCAAGTTTAGCAAATACTTCCAAAGCAAGAGAGACAACATAACTTAGGAAGTGGTATATAGCTATTATCACTATAACTATAGTTTTCTTGGAAACATATCAAATATTTAATTTCTCTCTCCAGATCTTATTCTCTAAGTAAACCTGATTTGCAAAGTCAATCTACAAAAGGCTTTTCAGCTGTCATTTTATAAGGGTTACTTGAATTTTTATGAAAAACTACATTTGTTACAACCCAAAGGCATTTTCAAGCAAAGCAGCATTTTTATTTCAAATTTTTATTAAAAATTTTTTCTACAAAATATGTTCATGTATACCAAAGAATTATGACAATGTGTATTTTGAATAAACCAACTTCACACGGAAATGCACTTGATAGTTGTTTGAAATATATATTATTTTTCTTGCTCTTTGCTTCCAACACAGCCTTAAACCAACTGACATTTCAAGCTCTGCTATTACTTAACACACACAAGTATGTATTTTAGTACATACGAGTTATACAGCAAAAATTTCGCAGTACAACTAACATTACATTTTCTTTTAATTCACAAATAGGTCTATGTTAAATGCCATGCACATTTAGCCTACACATGATACCAACATGTTCATTTTTATTTCAGTTCCAAATTATGGAGCAGAAAGCTGAAATAGAGAGTTCATCTTAGTCATATAGCTAAAAGAAACTAATCAAGGGATCTGAGCCCTCAAATTTTAATTATGAAATAAACGTAGTATAACCCAATAAAAGCCACAAATTATAGCACTCAAGTACCTATTTTAGTCTTCTGACTATGGAAACTTTCCTAAATCAAATAAACACCAATTTGTTTAGGTTCTGGAAACTACCAACTAGCATAGGTTCTAATCACAAAGTTCTTGAAATCAGTTAGAGGAAAGGAAATTGTTGAAAAGGCAATGAGAAGAAAGGAGGTTGCTTTATATAATATTTGACATAAAAAAGAAAAGATGTATTATAAGAATTGTAACTAAGTCATCTTTATTGAAAACATCTGAAAGTTTCAACATGAAAGGCAGCATTATGTATTCATAAATTCAAGAAGAGGATGCAGGTGACTTCTCTACAGGAGGGCAGGCCTTCATAATTATATTTGGCACTTGAAAAGTGCATCACTTTGAGAGCATTTTTGAATGTCTTTAACATGTATTTATCAAGCATAAATGAAAATATACACAATCAGATATTACACAAATTAGAAAAAAAGGACAAGATTTTAACTGAACCCATTTCCTCATTTAAGAATTTCTCTGGATGGATCCATGATATTACATGAATTAGAAAAAAAGGACAAGATTTTAACTGAAGTCATTTCCTCATTTAAGAATTTCTCTGGATGGATCCACCTTCAAGGTAGTTCATCTCTTCTAGAACTTCTTTCATTTATAGATATACATTTGTAATTTATGAACGGGGTTTTGTAAAAGACTTTTAGTCTAATTAAAATTCTTGTTTATTTCTATCCCACCTCCTTCTATTAGGCCATTTAATCAGATATATAACTTGAGATCAAATTAAAAAATCCAGCAACCCTGATTTTTTACTTTAATGACAATTCTCAAAGTTTCCTTTATGCCCAATACATTAAGACAATAGGCATTCCCAGAAAAAGATATTTCTTGATGTCTAACTGGTGCTCCCAGGGATAAGCCCTTCTTAAGAAATATAAGCTTATCTAAACTTCAAAAGAGTAATAATAAGCTAAATGTGTAACACAGATAAAATATATACCTACCATTATTATTAACTTGTAATCGATAGGTAACCTGAATGACAGTCTCACTATTAACCACACCACTGTCAAATCTAAACTTGAGATGTTATTTTAGATTACATAACTAAGAATAAAGTCAAATATATTTTTCTTGTTACATAGAAGATATTTGTTTTATTGAATTCAAACATAGTGATAGAACTTAGAAGTTCATGAACACGGAATTCATCTATAGACTGTCTTCTCAATTAATAGTTTAATTATTATTATGATATTAAAGTTGATTATTAAGTTAAACAGCCGCTTTTTCAGAGCAACACATGTGAACTGGCTTACTGGGTCCCCTAAGTGCTCCCAATTATTAAAACAAAGTTTTACCATTAATATAATTGATGATAGAAGACTGTATAATGTAATATATAAATAACTTATTTAGCTTGAGTACAGATAGCAATGTGTATCTATCTATAATATGTATATGTGTATCTCATACTGATTTTTAAAGTCATCATGCAGTCAAATTATTTTAGAGTTTAGATAGAGTAGGGGATAAATATCATGAATTGTGGTAGAATTTAGAAAATGTACATTTTCTAAAAATAGAATTTTGCCATTAAGTGCCATAAAATACTCTCTCATTTTCTTTTCTTTTACTTTCCTTAATATATACCTGGATTTAAAGTAGTAAAAACTATTTCCAATCAATTATTCACATTTTAATTAGGTTTAAAAAGCAGTATGCTATTTTTTCACACACAGTTTCTAAAATGAAGAGAGATGCAATAGATAAAAACATTTCCATGTTTTCACTCTGAAGACAGAAGCTGAATTTCACTCTGGGATTTTCAGTTTACTGATCTGCAAAAATTGTTTGAAAGTAAAATGCTTTCTTTCTCACATAACTCATTAAGAATTTATTATAACAAACACATATAATGATTCAACATGTTTTCTAAATGAAATCCTTTGAAATAAATATAATCACTTTTTTACTTTCAGCTTAATATTATATGTTCAGATTTTACAGACATGTGATTTGAACATAAATGTACACAACTACTTTACCTATATAATTAAATAATTATGGATATAGGAAGGTGAAATGTTTTATCCATATTATCCAGGTATATGTATATCAGAACTACAAAATAAGAAATTCTTATTATGTCAAAAAAGGATTGTAGCTTTCTCCTTTCTATAGCAGAGTTAGAAAGCAGTCTTAACCAATAATTGTTTTATTAAATATTAAGACCATGTTCTACATGTAAACAGCTCTAATGAAACAGAAAAAAATGTGAAACAAAATTAATAGGAAAGACACATGGATTAAAAGGGCGAGGACCAAAGTTCAAGTTTAGAAAACTTAGTGAAAGTTAACTAAGAGTACCTCTATCCTAAATATACTGAGTTTCAGTGAGTGGAAATAATTAAAGTAATTGATGTGGATGTCAATTTTAGGTCATTCCTGGCACTAAATTTGGAAAAAATAATAATGTCAGAGTAGCTATGTTTTTTTTTTAGTACATGAATATATTTTATAGATGTACGAGTTTAACATTTATACTAAAAAAAAAATCAATAAAGTTATATCAACCTGAAAATAACTGGGGAATGTGTATTACTGAATTTAAAAATGATCTATAACTATAGTTTACAGTTTCATACTTGCAACTAATTAATAATGAAGGCAAACACACATTTATTCTAGATTAGGAAAGTTTTCAAATGCGTGAGAGTCTAAGGTCCAGAAAGTAGTGATCCATTTCAATTTAGGGAGTAAGACTAAGTGTTATGTAATGGGAAGAGGACCTTGACTTGTTGAAAGACTCATCTCAACAACCTGCCAATGACAGAGAATGAATAAACACAAATTTTCACACATTGCCCAGCTCACATGAGAAACTATTCAAATTCTGAAAAAGCCATGCAAATTCCATAATAAAATGTAAAAGAAGGCCAAGTAAATCAAATAGTTTTGAGAAAGTACCTATACTATCTAATTTAGACATTTTTAAATGATGCATATGCCATTTAAGTACATCCAAGTGTGTAAATATTGGATGGAATCTTCCAGCAAGTCAAATTGTAAATCCTAGATAACAAAGTAAATGAACTTGTACTGTAGTAAAAACCAGTCCAGCAGTGAATAAAAATAGTGCCCTGTGGGTGGAGAGTACCTGGTGAACCCTGGTCAACCCACACAACCATGTGGTCAATGGGCTGTCTTCCCTCATTCATACTCACACATCCAGTCTCTATATGGTCAGTCAGGCTCTTGGGGGATGAGCGACCAAAGTGGGAGATAAAGGATACTTTTCAATCATGCAACAGAAATTCCTCTGCAAGCCCTAGAGATTTGGGAAGATGAACACCACAGCCTAACCAAGTTGAATAGAAAGAACAAGACTGTGTAAGATTATGAAGCAATTCTCCCTTTATACTGAGAAGTCTTAAGGCACAAACACTACAATGCACCACCCAATTTAGTTTTCTATAACCGAAAGGAGGGTAAAAGAGACAGTCATGGAGATTATCAAAAAGTGTTGGAAAATAACACCAAGGCGAAAGGTGGAACATTCTAGGTTTTCTGGATGAAATGGGCTTAAAGAAGAATTTGAAGGATTTAAGTTTGCTGTACGAAAGATTCTCTTGGCACTATGAGTTGTTAAACATTAAAGTGGTTTGCTGAGACTGCAGAAATGCCAATTCTGAGAATCTTTAAAAATGAGATTCAGACCTGCTACTTAGAGGGACTGAATGTGAGCTTTATTCAACTAGAATTCTCCAAGTGCCTGCTAATCCTGTGAGTTTAATTGTTAAGTACGTATATAAAAAGTGTTTCCCATGTAACAGCTCTGACTCAATACTGTATACAGTAGTTGGGGGGAGCAGTTGCAACAACCCACTTTTTATAGTTCATAAAAGCATGTGAAGGAATAGTTTGTCATGAGGAATCCTAGTGATATCTCTGGGCACTTGTAGTTTCTGATTTTAGATTTCTCATGCAAATTACATATAGCATTTATTAATAATCAATATTTTTTACAATATGTTGCAGTTTTGAATAATTCATGCCAATGAATCATTAAACCATGACGAAAAGTATCAAACATAAAAAAATTAAAATTGGACAATTTCAGCTTTTCCTCTCGATATCATATAGACTTACATACTGTTTTTTATATTAAACTACAAAAGTTGGTCTTTAAGTTTGGATAGTTACTAGTAGTCCAAAACTAATATACATATAAATTACACACACATACACACACACATATACATTCACACACATTTTCTTGAAACGCATTTGGAGACTTAAAACATTAGTTTATAGTATGTATCAAGAAATGAATTAAAAATGTACTTAAGTCATATAATTTGGACAAAATTATTTCATAAAAAGAATGTGGATAAATTGAATACTGTAGTAACTAAATTGAGTAGTTTACTAATTTAAATAGCAATCATTCTAATTGCATGTTAATATATTTGTATATTTTACAGTCAAATATCCAACTCAGATTTCCATAAAGAATTCTTTTGCTTCCCCTTAAAGAATGTGCATATTAAACATTAGATATAACCAAGTTTACACGCCCTATACCTTGCCTTTTGCAACATTATTAAACTAATCTCAACTGATGACTTCACAAAAGCACATTATAACGTGCCACTCAAACTTTCTACACTGCCCAAATCAGCAGATTGATAAGTTGACATAGCACAGAGGAGCTACCTTCAGAGCCCTGCAGTTAGCTGCATTCAGTAAATATTTACATCCATAGCACTATAGAACCTACTGACTGGATTGAAAATACACATGTAAATATACACCCCTCTCTGTGTCACAGTCTGTCAATCAATTGTATAAACGGACACGATGTACTTTCATACCTATGGAGAAGATTTATGTTTTAGATGCCCACCACCTACTCATTGTATCAGGATACTATGTCTCAATATCTTTTGGTGTTAATTTGGAACGTTTGTGTATGTGTGTGTGCGCGCGCACATTACCGGAGAAGGAGATCCGTTCTTGCAGAGTGGTCCTCTGAAGACTCCTTTAATGCCCCGGTAGTGCCCATTGCTGAGATGTCTCGAACTGATGACCAGGTAACAAGCCATGTGGGTCCGGGCGGAGGCGCAGTGTGAACTCCTCACCAGGCGGCCAGCCGTGGAGAGCGGGTGGGTTTCTCAGCAGCAACAGCGACTGCCACCTCCCGAGAAGAAGCGGCCAGCAGGACGCAGGGGGAGGCAGTGGCCGGGTGTCCCTGCTCCGCGCCCCGTGCGGGGCTCCTGCTGCCAACAGCTGCTGCTCTGACAGAGGCGGCGGCGGCGACAGCGCAGAGCACGGAGGGGACCAGGGGAGCCAGTCCACATGCTGCTCTGACGAGGTGGCTGCTCAACTGCGGGCCAGCGATATATTTATTTAAGGACAACTTCCAGGGTCTGCCAGGGAATCAGGAATTCCCCCGCCCCTTTCCTCCCGCCCCCTGCCTTGACGCCTGGCGCCCGCCCTGAAGGATGCTCAGGCGCGGGTCCCCTTGGTCCGGCTGGGGGCGTCCTGGGCTGCGGACTGCAGCGCCGGGATCCAGCAGCCGCCGCCGCCCGTGCGAGGAGAGTGGCGGGGAGTCCCTGGGAGCACCAAAGCGCTGCCCCCGCTGCAGCCGGGAGAGGGCGGAGGCGACGGGCGGGCCGGGGTGAGGACAGGGAGTTGGAGACCTGACGACCTGTGCTTGAGGAGAGCAGTTAGCGCCGCTGCTGAGAGCCGTGGGCTCGGGCTGTCCGGGAGCTCCGTTGTGCTAGGCAGCGAGGCCAGGAGGTGACAGCTGCCGCTGCGGCCGCGGGGAGCTCCCGGGGCTGCAGGACCCGCCTCTCCTGCCCCTGGCCTCAGCCGCCCAGCGCCCCACCCCCGTTCGTCCGCACTGTCTCTCAGCCAACTTTCTACTGTGTTTGGGAGTCACCTCGGAGGACTGTGGCGGCCGTGGTGGAGGAGATGGGCAGGAGGAGAGCGTTTCCTTTACTCTTGCGTTGCCTGCTGGCCTTCAGCGTTTCTTCAGCGCTCTGGCTGACGGCGGCGTTGGCAGAAGCAACAGCTCCCCAGCCGGCTGCAAGAACGAGCTGTGCAGCCGCAAATAGGGCAGACAGATTAGATGCGCCATGGTAGGGAACGCACGGACGAGGAAAGTTTTGGACAGAAAACTTATATAAGGTATGGAAACGAAACGTGCATACATACACGTGCATGTACGTGCACGTACCCAGAGTTATATTCACTTACAAATCTTTCTGTATCTTTAACGAGGCACATATTTTTGGTCTGTGTAAGACCTCTGTGTTTTCAAAAACCCCCAACAATCACCCCCTCAGAAGTGGCTTTAACGGAAGTTATTTCGTGTACCGTAATTTAAGCCACCAGGGAGTGAGCTGCAGTGAGAATAAAAAGAACTGTGCAGAAATGTGCTTCGAAAAAAGAAGATAGCCCTCCCACCTCCCAGGGCTTGGAGATAGCCTGCGCTCTCCTCCACCCGGTGGTTTTTTAATGGGATTCTGCAATCCATCTCCGCCTACCTAGCCCTGTCTGTGCCTGGGAGAAGGTAAAGGTTCACCCCAAGACTGTTGCTTCAGAGCTGGAATTGAAAGGTTACTGTCAATGCTCCCAGTACTCTCCCCAGTATTCCCCTCTCCTGTCTCCCACAATGCCCCATTCGCAACCCAGTTGACATTGAGAACCTCTCACAAAAGCAGAAACAGGTAAAACAAACAAACAAGCTGTTAATTTCATTTTTCCTATTTTGGCTATTCATAAAACTCTTAAGAAAAAAAGGAACAAAAAACGAATCTAATTAGAGCTTTTGTAACTACCCAATAAAAGCTTGACTTTTTATTTACATCATTAAAATGGCTTAATATCCTTAATATTTTATTAAAACATAGATGTACTTCTCATTTTAAAGGATTTTAAAGGTTTTAGATAATCTTTTAAATTGTTTGCAAAGCTTCTGGGTATGTAAGGTAAAAATGCCAATTCCTTGCAAACCTTCAGAACAAAAATTACTGAAACCAAAATAGTGCATTGTCAATCCTGTAGGAATTGTTTATTTTTAAATAAACTGCTGGTAAGAACTTTTAAAATAAAAATAAATTTATAGAGCACTGGTAGTAGGTGCAACAGATCCGTCTTCTCCTTTCTGTGGATATACTTAACATAATGGCGTGTTTAACAATGTAGTGTTTATTCAACTTAGACCTGTAAGATGTTTCCTGAAGTTGAAAACAAGTAGTATTACTCCTGTATAGACCTTAGATATATTTTATAAAAAGAAAACAATGTATTTGCAAATAGTGAAACTTCAAAAATAGCTGAAATCTTGACCAAAAAAATGAATAAAGTAGAATAATTTAAAGAAGATAGTGTGGCTCAGTTGATAGCTACTATTTTACTGTGGATAAATGTAGGTAGTAAACACTACTGAGGGTCAAGGCATAAGCATCCTAGAATGGATTAGAAAGATGAACGATGTCACTTCTGTAAATAACAGCCCAAGGATACTATGTCTTCTTCATTGAGCAAATATACTTCGTAATACTGTTTAATTATTTTTAAGAATCAGCCATATTTTTATAAAATGAAAGGATTGATAAGAGTAATCAAAATATAAAATTCAAACACACTATTCTATTTTATATCATATTCAAAGTACTTATTAGCTATTCTGACATTCTTGTTCATTAGACCATTCTCCTGTGTCTACGTGAGTTTTTCCCAGGGGAAACAAAGTCATCACTTCTTATAGTAATGTTTCAAAGACTATTGTAATTTTGCTGAATTTCTACAAAGTTTTTACATTTTGAAGTCTTTTTTCTTTAGAAATGGATAATACAGAATTTGTTGATTTGCCATATTTTAAATGTTATGGTTCTCCTTTGCTTTCTAATTTTTGCCACTCATTTTAAAATATGGAGGAAAAAAATGGCACATTTGTCACATTTAGCTAGTTTTAAGAATAATTCCAAAAACAAACAGAAAAGGAAAACAACTCCCTTCTTTTCCTTGCCAGATTGTGACTGATATCTATGAGTGTGGTGTCAACATATTTAACAAATCCCCACCTTTGCTAGCATGTTTTAGATGTGGCTCAAGAAATGTAAATAAAATAAAGATGTATATATTTATTTATATAGTTACCGTAGATATCAAGTTGCTCAGTTGTATTAACTATTTTATTTAAAAAATGCTTTCTTTCCAGCTCCAGTAATTGAAAATTTTCAGTGAAAAGTGAAAGAGAATTTGAAATGTGTCTATGCTAAGTGAGTTTTAGACATGAGTCAAATTCTATTACAACAAACATTATGAAAAGCAAATTTCATGTGCCATTTTTCAAGGTCTATTTATTTAAAGCAATATTTTATCTGATGAGTCCTCACTCCATGGAAGGGGATGTGAATGGCAGAGGGCATGGACTTCAGCCTGTATCCAATTTGCTGTGTCCATGTATTTCCAGATTCACAGCTGTGTCATAGATGACTGACACAGTGAGAAGTCCTCTCTTCCATTACTTTTATCAACATATCTTAAATA
The DNA here is from genome assembly GCF_009761245.1 of Sapajus apella. NCBI lineage: Eukaryota > Metazoa > Chordata > Mammalia > Primates > Cebidae > Sapajus > Sapajus apella. The sequence continues at coordinate 8,055,912 of NW_022437021.1, forward strand.
CACCCCACATCTGTATATCCCCTGCCTCCACCTTAGTCCACACCAGTATTTTCTCCTGCTTGGACCATTGTAATATTCTCCTAGTCAGTCTTCCTGCCTCCAATGTTGCCTCCCTACACATCTTATTCTTTATATCCAAAGTCTGTAGTGATATTTTTTTAATATATTATATCCTAGTACTTCCCTATTTAGCCATCTAATGATTTCATATCAGAATCAAATCCAAACTATTCTCTCTTTTAAAAGTCCTGTTTGATCATATCCCTGTCTGCCTCTTTCTTCTGCCTTCCCCTCCCACTCTGCTCCTCATGGTGTTCCTGAGGCCCATGCAGCTTGTTTCCACTGCAGTCTCTTTTCCAGCTCTTCATTGTGCTACAAATGCTGTTACCTGCATGTCACAAAGGAAACATCTTCTTGTCCTTCAAGTCAGATGTAAAGGTTGTCTCTTTAGAGGGGCTCTTCCTTCTGACCGCTCAAGCTAATGGAGCTACTTAGAATCTGGAACTTTTTGTTGTTTTTGTTGTTAAATATTTAATTGACGTTTTTTAAAAGTAGTTTTAGGTTTGTGGAAAAATTGAACAGGAAGTACAGAGAGATCCCGTATACCCACTTACCGCTCCAGCACACGGGTTTTTCTGTTATGTTAATTGCATTTGTGTAGTACATATGTTCTTGCATTTGTGTAGTACATTGTTACAACTGAAGACCCAATGTTGATATAATATTATGAATTAAGGTTTTTGGTTTACATTAGGGTTCACTCATTGTGTTGCAGAGTCTACAGGCTTTGACAAATGTATAACAACATGTATTGACCATTACAGTATCATACAGGATAGTTTCACAGCACTAACATTCCCTGTGCTCCATCTGTTCATCCTTCCTTGTTTCCCTCTGAATCCCTGGCAACCACTAATCTTTTTATTCTTTCCTTAATTTTACCTGTTCAAGAATATCATGTAGGTGGAATTATACAATAGGTATTCTGTCAGACTGACGCCTTTCATTCAGCAATAGACATTTACGTTTCCTCCATATCTTTTTAGTGGCTTGATATTAATTTTTGTTAATGAATAATATTCCACTATGTTAAGAGTTGAATTCTGCACCCCACACCCAAAATGGCAAAGTCCTAATCACCTGTGAATATTACCTTATTTGGAAATAAGGTTTTTGCAGGTGATCAAGTTGAGGTGATGTCATTGGGATGGACCCTAGTCCAATATGACCCTTGTCTTATAC
>NW_022437021.1:8057253-8067757 GCF_009761245.1 Sapajus apella
TTACTCCATCATGATGTTAGGAAAGAGACAAGGAACAAATTATCCTTCATGGACCTCAGAAGAAACCAACCCTGCCAATAGCTTGATTTCAGACTTCCAGCCTCCAGAATTGTGTACAATTAATTTCTGTTGTTTAACCACCCACTTTTTGATACTTTGTTACAGCAACCCTAAGAAACTAATGCACCACAGTTTATCTGTTTATCTACTGATGAATATTTTGGTCACTTCAAAGTTATGGCAATTATGAATAAAGCTGCTATAAACATTCATATACCAGTTTTTGTATGGACATAAGTTTTCAACTTATTTGGCCAAATACTAAGAAATACAATTGCTGAATCTTATGTTTAGTTTTGTAAAATATTGCCAAATTCTCTTCCAATGTGGCTGTGCCAAATTGCAATCCCACCAATAGGGGATGAGAGTTTCTTTTGTTCCATGTGCTCACCAACATTTATTGTTGTGAATGTTTTGGATTTTAGCCATTTAAATGGATATGTAATAGCATTTCACTGTTGTTTTAACTTACAATTTCTTAATGACATATGATGTTGAACATCTCTTTATATGCTTATTTGCCATCTATATATCATTTTTGCTAAGTGATCTGCTCACACCATTTGCCCATTTTTAATTAAATTGTTTGTTTTATTGTTGCTAACTTTTAAGAGTTCTTATATTTTAGATACCAATCCTTTATCAGATATGTTTTACAATTATTTTCTCCAAGTCCATGGTTTAACTTTTCATTCAACCGTGTCTTTTGCAGAGCAGATGTTTTTAATTTGACTTCAATTTGTCATTTTTTTCTTTCATGAATCATGCTTTCAGTGTTCTATTTAAAAAGTTATTACCAAACCCAAAGCCAACTAGATTTTCCTCTATATTTTCTTCTAGGGTCTTATGGTTTTGCCCTTAAATGTAAAGGGCAGAGTCTATTATGCTTTTTGAGTTAATTTTTATGAATGTGGAAGGTCTGTGTCTAGATTCTTTTTTATTTGATTTTTTCATGTTGATCCAGTACCATTTGTTGAAAAGAACTGTACTTTCTCAACTAAACTGACTTTGCTCTTTTGTCCAAGATCAATGGACTGCATTTGTGTGAGCTATTTCTGGGGTCTGTTCAATTCGGTTGATCTATTTGTCTGTTCTTTCACCAATATCATACTGTCTTGATTTCTACAAAAACATTTAGCAGCTGAAACTATTCTATATTTTAATATTTTGCTTGCACATTCATATATTGATTTATTATTTTTGAATTACGAGTCTATGAAAGCAGAGAACTTTTCTTTTATGTCCACTTCTATGGTTCTAAAATCTAAAGCAATACAAGATTCTTTGCAAGTGCAGTTCTTAATTGAAATTTGGAGAGTGAATGAAAAAGTGTTTTCAGTTTTAACCTCATAAGAGAGATAAATTATTTTCCTTTGTGTGTGTGCACATGTGTGTGTGTACACATATACATAAGACAAATTCTGAAATTTAGGTTATGATATTTTTGACTTTTTACATTAGCATCCTATGAAAGATCTAATCAAATTCTACTGATTCTACTATTTAAACTCTATTTAAGCTAAATCCACTACTATTAAATTCTCATTTTCTCTGTTTAAAATCTCAGCTTCTCCTCCCAGATATGATGCTTTATATCTTGCCACTTGAAAAATGAATTACTGTAGAAACTATGCATTTAATTACATTAAAGTTTTTGTTACTTGATAGCCAGAGATGTGGCCTTCTTAAGTATGTGTCATGCAAAAGGGACCTTCATTTTCCCTTAAACTATTGAAACTGTGGGGCAAAAAACTCTGGTTAGTAGAGCTCATAACTTTTAAAAAGGGAGATCTTAGAGCAGGCTCTCACACTAGGCATCAACAGAACTGGGCTGGTATTATGAACCTGTGAAGTAGGTTGGCATAGGAAGCAACAGGGACCATAGAAGGCATTTCATGTGGGTAGCTACTATGCAGCCTAAGGTATATGAGATCTCAACCAAAATGTGGCAGGATCCTCCTACTACTTTAAGAGAAATTAGGAATCCAGATTTTTATATAAAGCCTTCTAATATTTAAATACTGGTAACTAACAGAATATCTTTTTTTAATACTGTGGTTTTTCTTTTCATCACAAATGAAAAAGCAAACTGCACTGGGAGAACATACAGACTATATAGAGATACAATAAAGAATTTATATATTGAATAAAAGAACATATATTTTTTTCATTTATTTTATTGCATTTTAGGTTTTGGGGTACATGTGAAGAACATGCAAGATTGTTGCATAGGTACACACGTGGCAGTGTGATTTGCTGCCTTCCTCCCCATCACCTATATCTGGCATCTCTCCCCTTGCTATCTCTCCCCAACTCCCCACCCCCCACTGTCCCTCCCCTATTGCCCCCCAACTGACCCCAGTGTGTAGTGCTCCCCTCACTGTGTCCATGTGTTCTCATTGTTCAACACCCACCTATGGGTGAGAACATGTGGTGTTTGATCTTCTGCTCTTCTGTCAGTTTGCTGAGAATGATGCTTTCCAGGTTCATCCATGTCCCTACAAAGGACACAAACTCATCGTTTTTGATGGCTGCATAATATTCCATGGTGTATATGTGCCACATATTCCCTGTCCGATCTATCATCGATGGGCATTTGGGTTGGTTCCAGGTCTTTGCTATTGTAAACAGTGCTGCAATGAACATTTGTGTGCACATGTCCTTCTAGCACAATGATTTATAATCCTTTGGATATATACTCAGTAATGGGATTGCTGGGTCAAATGGAATTTCTATTTCTAGGTCCTTGAGGAATCACCACACTGTCTTCCACAATGGTTGAACTAATCTACACTCCCACCAACAGCGTAAAAGCGAAGAACTTATATCTTAAATATAAATATAAAGAACTCCTACAAGTCAAAATAAGGAAAAAAATATTTAAAAAGAAGAGAAGAACTTCAAAGGCATTTCACTAAAGAGGCATTTCACCAAATTTAGTGTTTCAAAGATATTGAAATGCTAAATATGAAACATAAGAAAAGATGCTCAATATATTTTTTTCATCAGAGAAATGCAGATTTAAAAACCAACAACAAATCTCTACCCACCCTTCAGAATGATTAAACTTAAAAAGACAAAAGTACAAAATGATGACCAAGATCTGGAATTACTCACATTGCTGATGAGAGTTTAAATTGGAAAAACATGCTGTATGAAAGATCTTTTGAAGTTAGTCCTTGTATCTAAAACTCTGTATCCCTTGACCAACATCTCACCAACTGCCCACCACCACCACCACACCAGCCTCTGTTCACTACTGTTCTACTCTCTACTTTTATGTCAATTTAAATTAAATAAAATTAATAATAAAAATTTGAAAATAAACTGAACTCTTTCTAGTTCTCTTTTCTCAATAAATTAATTGATATTATAGAAAAAATACATAAGTTGGGAAAACTCATTTGGGAAACTGCTTGGTGATATCTAGTAAAGCTAAACTTACATTGTCTATTCTAGGACCAGCAATCTTTTTCCTAGATAAACATAAATGAGTGTTTGTAGCCACCAAGAGCACACCCAGGAATATTTACATCTGCTTTATTCCTAATAGCCAAAACTTGGAACAATGAAAGTGTCCATGATCAAGATAAATCAAACGTAACATATCCATCAAGGGAATATTAGACAGCAATACAAAATAAAACATGCTTGCAATGTTCATCTCTTAACACATATTAATATCATAGACATAAAAATGAGCAAAGAATTGAGACACAAATGGCTACAGATTTCATTTATGTGCAATTCAAGAACAGACAAAAATAATTTATGGTGATGGAAGTCAAGAGAGTTGTTTTTTCTTGGGTGGGGTATATTGACTAGGAAGAGATAGGGGCATATTGACTAGAAAGATACATAAGAAAGTGTTGAGTGTTGCCAATGTTCTGTATGTTTATCTTGGGGTGTGTGTGTGTGTGTGTTTGTTTGTATGTGTGTATAAAAACTCTTTGGTACACTGAAGAGTCAATGAGATACCAAAATACACCCAACAGAATGGCTACAATTAAAGAGGCTAACATTACCAAGTGTTGACCCAGCAATCCCATTACTGGGTATATATCCAAAGGAGTATAAATCATTCTACTATAAGGACACATGCACATGAATGCTCATTGCAGAATTGTTTACAATAGCAAAGACCTGGAACCAACCCAAAGATGATAGACTGGACAGGGAAAATGTGGCACATATACACCATGTAATATTATGCAGTCATCAAAAACGATGAGTTTGTATCTTTTGTAGGGACGTGGATGAACCTGGAAACCATCATTCTCAGCAAACTGATGCAAGAACAGAAAATCAAACACTGCATGTTCTCACTCACAGGTGGGTGGTGAACAATGAGAACACATGGACACAGGAAGGGGAGCATCACACACTGGGGTCTGTCAGGGGGAAATAGGGGAGGGACAGTGGGCGGTAGGGAGTTGGAGAGAGATAGCATGGGGAGAAATGCCAGATATAGGTGATGGGGAGGAAGGCAGCAAATCACACTGCCATGTGTGTACCCATGCAACAATCTTGTATGTTCTTCACATGTACTCCAAAACCTAAACTGCAATAAAAAAAAAGATCCTTAAAAAAAAAAAACTACCAAATGTTGGCAGGATGACAAATAATTTAAACTTTCATATAGCAGGTACAGATATTAGTGCAAGTATTCTAGAAAACTGTTGACAACATCTCCTAGACCTGAGGACTCAAATACGCTATGACCCAGGAATTCCAGGCCACATGTGCATGCAGGTAATCACCAAAATACACATACAAGAATGTTTATTGAAGAAACATTCATAGAAATCTCAAAATGGAAACAACCCAAATGTTGTTCAAACATAGCATGGATAAAACCTGTGGTATATTCATATAACCAACTATTAGACAACAATAAAAGCAGGTAACTGCTACACAAAAGAATGAATTTCATTTACATCAAGCTGAACAAAACAAACCAGGTACAAAGGAGTGTATAATGTATGATTCCATTAATACAAATTTCCAAAATGTAAAAACTAATCCATGTTATTAGAAATCAGGTTAGTTATTTCCTTTAGTGGACAGTAAAGGAAGGGAAATAAAAGTGAAGTCTGGGAGCAAATATTATTCATGATATGATTTACTTATTTCCTTAACATATGTTACAAATCAATTTTTAAAGTATATTTTAAAAATTAACCTCATTTTAAAGATAAAATAACTAGGGCCTAGGGAACCTTAACAATGAACTTCTAGTTACTCAAGCTTGAGAATAGAGTTGTTCTCCCACTACCTGATTTTCTGCTGTTCTGTTTTATTTCCTTATGACCAATCTAAGCTTATGTTTTGCAACTGCCTAATGTCTAACTCAGTTTAGGTTCCAAATAGAACTAAGAAAGGAAGGAAGGAGAGAAAGAATGAAAGAAGGGAGAGAGGGAGGGATTGAGAGAAAAGAGAAAGCATTTTTTAGCAGCATTTTAAACATTCTTAAGATAGTGATGTGTACTCCTGAAACGAACCCAACAGGGTTAAACAGTGGAGTGAGAGTGACTGAAAAGTTCTGAGGTCCCCAGGCAAAAGGTGCAACGTTTTCAGTACTGCCTCCTAGCAAATCAGGTAACAAAGACGGGGATGATGTCAAGAAAAGAATTTAAGATGAAGTTTCCACAGACTTAGATTCAATTACTTATTTTGCAAAAGTATATCAGTTAAGTCAGTCAGCTAAAGTTGTACAGTGATAGCTGAGAACGCATAGCAAAGGATAAGAAACAAAACTGATATCACGAGTTTATATGCTTCAAAATTTTAAGTTTCAGTTCAACGATTTGGATTCATTAAGGCCACATCATCGAGAAGCCATTGATACTGACTTATGTTGCTCAGAGTCATCAAGAGAAAGACATTTTCTTCTCACATTAATTCATGGATTCACACTAACCAGATAAGACCTAACTATAAATTTCCAATATAGAGCACCCAATCCCATTCCACATGGCTCCCTCTCCTCAAAGAAGTGTTCCATAAGCACAGGAGGTAGACAAAGACTTCAGATGGCAGAATTATAAAGAAAGGAAAATAGGAGTCCTTGCTGTTTATACGGTACTTCTGTGTTCTCATTTCACTGTTTCAAAGTTGTGGTGCCAGCTTGACAAAACTATGGAGAGAGAAGAGGGCCCAGCTTCCAGAAAATGCCAAGCAATATGTTCACCACTGTGTCTGCTGGCTCAGAGAATCCCAGTGACGTCTGGAAAAATGGGGGTGTCATTCACTGTGGTTTGGACCCTCTTCTGCTTTACCTGAACCTTTCCCATGTCATATTCAAGGCAAGGAACCATTCAGTTTAAGGACAAAGTGAATTTTCCAAATTTACCATTTCCAATTTCCAGATGCCACACTTATTTTAAAATACAACCTAATTGAATATGCTTTTCACATTTAAAATAAATCTCAGTATACCGGGGCTATTATACAATCTGTTCTTATTACCTTGGAGATAATACAAGACATAAAGTTTCTTAAGACCAGAAGACAGAAAATTTTCTTTTTTGTTTTTCCCTGAATTCCACACATTATATTGGAGAAAAAGAAATTATACCTACCTTTATCAAGCTTAACATCCTCTTGAGGAAAAATCATAAGCATAGATATTTTTATTAAATTAGAGACATGTGAACCAAAGCTAATGCATAATTCTGGGTTGGATCCTAGATGCCTTTTAAATCAATTAAAAAATGGGGAATAATTGGAGAAATTTGAATTAAAATTATATTAGATATATTTTATCAAGTTCAAATATTTTAGATGGCCTTGAGGACATGCAGGAGAATTTTCTCAAGAGATGCAAGCTGAAGTATTTTGGAATACTTGTAATTTATTTTCAAGTGATTCAGAAGAAAAATGTGCCTGTGTGTGTGAGAGAGAGAGACAGAGAGAATATATACAGAGAGAGACAAAGCAAATGGTAGAAAATGTCAATAATCACTGAATATGGGTGAAGGGAATAAAAGTACTTACTATATTATTTACTTTTTGTCAGTGGAAGGAAATATGAGGCCCCAAAATAAAACTTGCTGTTGTAACAGCATTTACATTATCTTATTAATACATTTTCTAAAACCGAGAAAATTGCAAGAGTTGCAGCCTAAAACCCAAAGTCATTTGATCAGAAAAATAAAACAATTCACACATGCCAGTATTCACCTAAATGATTTCTCTTTTTGAACTTTAAGGGCAAGAAAGTACACACAAAAAAAGAAGAAAAAAAAACCCCAAAATATCAGAGGATTGTAATCTCTTAGATAAAGGGAGTTGTAACACAAGAGGGTCTTGAAAATAGTATGTGGTTACAGACAGGACAAGGTATATAATTTTTAGGGCCCAGTGAAAAATAAAAATGAAGGTATTTTTGTTTGAACATTATTAAGAATTTCCAGAAAACAACAGCAGAACACTGAAGTGTGGGTCCCCTCAGAGTGCGGATTCCTGTGCAACCACATTGGCGGCACGCCCACAAACCCTGCCCTTATTACATGCAAAAATACTGAATATGCCACAGTTCTAGTCCCACAATTATAAAAAATCTATAGCCACTCAACCAAAATAAAGACTGTATTGAACCACTGTACCTGTGTCGAAAACTAAAGTTGAAATAAATGAGCTCTATAATACGCTCATTCCATATATAAGTCCTATAATTTTAGTAATATTATTTTGAGTTAATAGTATTTACTATACTATCTTTTGTAGTCTAAATATAAACTCAAATATTAACTATTCATATCACATGACCCAAGGCTCTTATATTTTATATTATATGGGAGACTCATAAAAACATTTATGCTCTCAGCCACATAAAACATTCTGTGTGAGTTTTAAAATGGATTTGATTTTCTCAAAAGCATTCACCCTTTCAAAGTAAAGAAACTGAGATTGTAATCTAGCAATTTAATAACAACATAACATGAATTTTTACTATGTTTAGTTTCATGTATTCAATTACTTATAGATGAACTGGTTTGTAACATTTGCATTTGTCTTGCCTTGCGCTGAACTGGTAATTTTTCTCATGACCTTGCGCAGTTTCCAGAAAGAAGTGGAACTTTGAGCCTTTGTCCAAGAAAGCTCAAGCCTGGGGTAAACAAACTAATAAACACTGGCTAATAAGTTCATCTTATTACTAGTTCACATAGTTGTTTTATGTCACAAAATCGCAATGAATCATTTTTTAATGTTGAAATGCTTACCCTGTGAAGTGTTATTTTATGAGGACAATTTTTCATCTTCTACCTGGTAAAATTATTTCCCTAGTTATCATTAATCATGCTTCATGCAAATCAACTGCACAGGAAAATCACCAACACAAAAACATCCTAATGAAAATTTAAATATTTAAGTTTTTTGCAAAATATTTTCATTATGAATTAGATCATATTGGTTATGTCACAACGTCTAATTAACTTCCAGATATAAATGTAGTTCCATTCCTCCAAAACAAAGCTGTATTTCCTGACTTCTTGCAATATAGAACATTTCCCTTTAACTCTTGAGCTTTGTTAGATAATTTATCTAGTGTTTTAGGTCTCTAGACTCCCATGTTAAAGGAAGAATATAAAATCCATGCAATTTTCGGGGATGATAGGCTGACATCCAGTCATATTTCAAGTAAGACAAAATTCCTACAAAATACCTGTATATTTGAATTTAAAAACAAAAAATAGCCCCTGATATAGTACAGTCATATTTATTTTCATTTTATTTTAACCTATAATCACATATTTCTTAGTTTCCATTTAAACATAAATGATTTAGCATGCAAAATATTCCTTGAATATTTTATCATTCTTCTATAATGCAAATATTGACTGCTGATTAATATTTTTCAAAAGGTACTCTCACATAAGTTTCTCTGTGGGGTTGGCACACTACCCAAAAAAATAGTCCTTAATTATTTTCTTGCCATTTCACAAAACATTTTTAAAATGCAAAAAATAATAGGAAAGGTATTTTTTTCAATGTTTAATAGCACACTGTGAAGTGGGGCTGCCAACTCTGCCAAATATCAAGTCACATTTTAAAACAGTGATCATCAAAGCAGCATGCTATTAGAACAAAAATAAGTGTGACAATAAATAGAACTTAGAGAAAATGTCTGAACAAAACTATATAACAAAATTTTTTAGATATAGGCAACATAACAGAGAAGGACCATTAATAAATAAATATTAATTAGCAATCTGTGAAAATTGACCTTATATCAATTTAAATTCCTTACAGACTACTGAATTAAGCAAAAACAAATCATAGGAAATTTAAATAGATATAGATCACTAGATGGATACTCCATCTGCAATTAAAACACAATTTATTCAAATTAAACCCCCTCAAAATAAGTAGACAAATATAATCTACATTAAATGAATTTACACCTATTTAGGAACTCATAAACTTCAATTTTGAGACAGATGCAATGCAATTAACTAATCGTGAGGTAGAATTTTATTACTTTTGCATTGAAAATACTGATATTAATATCAAAAACAATGATAATGAACTTGGGGCAAAACAAGCTTACTCTTATACTCTGATGAAACTATCTTAATATAACCCTTATAAAAGGCAAACTGCAGTCTGTATGAAGACTAGATTTATTCCCACTATTTCTCTGAATACCCATATTTCTGGGAAATTTATGTAAGAAGATAATTTAGCCACAGAGAAATCAATATGTATAAATATAACAAAAAATTAGAAAATATATGTAAGCATTAATGATGGAAGTATGCTTAAGTTAATAATTTTGCAATCATTACAGGCTTAACATTATTTGCATCCATTATAGCCTTAACAATCTCCCTTAACACTTTTTAGGAAAATTGGCAACATGAATATAATGTTCATGTTGAAGAATAAATGTAAGACAATCTCTAGAAAGTGTTGTCAGACTTTTTCTAATAAATATTAAAATTGGTAACATTTTATTCTAAGATTGTCATTATAATCTTGGTTAAGAAGCAGTAGAGATAGCATCAGTACTTAGGCTTTGAGAAATTTCATTTAACAATATGTTTCAAAACTTACAAAAACAAGTGTATTCATTCACAGGACAGGCTGCAGTACTTTTTAAACACCACAAAATATGCAATAATTCAAAAACAATAGGAGTTTATGTTTTAGTCAACTAGCTCCTGAGATGGGGTTATAATCAAAACTATAAATAAATGTAGATACAACTACAGGTATAGATTCATGCAAACGTGAAGATATAATTAAATGAAAAAATACAGAGGCCACGTTTGGTGGCTGACGCCTGTAATCCCAGCACTTTGGGAGGCCAAGACAGACGGATCACAAGGTCAGGAGATGGAGACCATCCTGGCCAACATGGTGCAACCCCGTCTCTACTAAAAACACAAAAATTAGCTGAGTGTGGTAGCGTGTGCCTGTAATCCCAGCTACTCGGGAG
>NW_022437021.1:8067857-8208563 GCF_009761245.1 Sapajus apella
GAGATTGCAGTGGGCCAATATTGCCCCACTGCAATCGCGCCTGCCAAGAAAGAGAACTACAATCCAACTCAAAAAAAAAAAAAAAAAAAGTAAAAAACAGACGTATGTGTCTCCAGATTGGTTTTCTTTTTTAAAGGAACTTCAGGTATTTCATTTTTCTTCTCGTTTATTTGTATTTTCCACAATAACTAATAATTTCTTAAATCTTTAAGATTAAAAATTAAAAAGTGATAAATTAAAATATATGTTAAAACACTGAAAAAGCTTATTATATATGCTAAGATTAAACACAATCTGCAGTTATAAGTACACCATGATTACAAGTATGTATTTATAGATTCACATGTATATATACACATATATACACAAAGATTATAAAGGCATTTGTATAAATATGTAGTTAAGTTTTTGATATTACAATTATTTTTCCATATTTTAAAATATTAGGTCCTTTTACAAATTTTTAATGAAAAATCATTAAAATGAGAAGAAAAACATTCTTTTAAATCTAACTGTAATTTGCTCTAAGAACTGGGCTGCAGAATTATTCTGAGGAACAGAAATACTGTTTTTATTTTTATTTTATTTTATTATTGTACTTTAGGCTCTGATGTACATGTGCAGATCATGCAGAATTGTTGAATAGCTACATACATGGCTAGGTGGTTTGCTGCCTCCATCCCCCTATTACCTATATCTGGCATTTCTCCCCATGTTATCCCTTCCCAACCTCTCAACACCCCTCTGTCCCTCCCCTAGCTCCCCCCTACAATAGACTCCAGTGTGTGATGCTCCCCTCCCTGTGCCCATGTGTTCTCATTGTTCAACACCTGCCTATAAGTGAGAACATGTGGTGTTTGGTTTTCATGTAGTGGGTTCAATGATGGCTCCTCAAAAGATACATCTAAATCCTAATTCCTAGAACCCATGAATGTGACCTTACTTGGATAAGGGGTCTTTGTAGATGCAATTAAATTAGGGGTCTTGGCATGAGATCATCCTGATACCAGAGTGGGCCCTGAATGCAATGAAGTATCCTTGTAAGAGAAAGGAAAAGACACGCAGAAGAAAGGCCACATGAATACAGAAGCAGTAAACAGTGATGCAGCCACAAGCTGAGGAGAATCAAGAAATGCCTGGAGCCACAAGAAGCTGGACAGAAGCAGAGAAGTGAACATGCTCTAGAGCCTGTGAAAAGAGCATGATCTTGCTGACACTTTGATTTAAGATTTCTGGCCTCCAAAGCTGTGAAAAATAAATTTCTGTTGCTTTAAGCCACCCAGTTTGTAGTAAGTTGTTAGAGCAGCCATGGGAAACTAACACAGAACGGTTATACAAAATGAAATGAATTACTCTCCACAATGAAGTATTAAGAATATAAAATATTTTCTGGTCACTGAAGAATAAGCTTGAGGGTCCCTGAATGGGGAGGAGAGGTGTGGGGAACCGTCACTAGAAAAAAAATAATCTGGCACAAATTGGCAAGCAGGACTAAGGAGGGTCTGGCCAAGAAGCTGTGAAACTAACTCAGTTTTACTTGTACATTTTCTCTGCTGTGCTGTTCTGAGCTTACTCTCCATCTTTTCTCCCCCATTCTTCAGTAAAAGTTTATTCTTAAAAGAACAGTGCTTTAGAGATTGAATAACCAGCATCTGTGTTTCATGCTAGGGAGAGACAGGACGGAGAAGAGTAAACAATGTTGAAAAGGCTAGAAACAGAGAAGGAGAGCGGAAATGGGCAGTGAGCAGAAGCAAACATCTTAAAAGATTTGGAGTAAGCCGGGGATGGGGCTTCAACAAATGCATTTGGATAATTAAGGAAAGGGGGACTCCAAAGAATACTGAACTTGGCCACACACAAGCAATAGAGGTTTAGATTGAATTACAGGAGAGGTTAGTTTTATCCAAAGGAAAATTCCAGGTTCCTTTTAAAATCAGCTATGTAGGGCCACATTTATGACCTTTTGCTTTCTCTTCTTCTTCCATCTCTTCCGTGTTATGGTACAGATTTTTATTACCATGATATAAGATTGGAATAACCAAGTTAAACTCCAAGAACTTGCTACCCCTCCCCGGGGTTGTTAATGAAAACAAATTATTGAAACAGAGATCATGAGGACTCAAAGTGAGAAAAAAAATAATTAACACAGCAATCTTTAAAACATCAACAAGATTGTCTTTTTGTGCCTGGCTAATTTCACTGAGCATAATGACCTCCAGTTTTATCCGTTTGTTGCAAATGACTGAAGGATAGTTATCAGAGGCAGGAAAGGGTAACAGAGGGCTGAGGGGAAAGTGGGAATGGTTAATGGGTACAAAAAAATAGAATGAATTAATAAGTCCTAGTATTTGATAGCACAACAGGGTGACTCTAGTCAATAATAATTTCATTGTGTATTTTTAAATAACTGAAAGAATATAATTGGATTGTTTGTAACACAAAGGATAAATGCTTAAGGAGATGAATATCCCATTTATTCTGATGTGATTATTACTCTTTGCAAGCCTGTATCAAAACAGCTCTTATACCCCATAAATATTTACACATACTATGTACCCATGAAAATTAAAAATAAAATATTATAACATTAAAAAATATCAACAAGTGTGAACAAAAGGAGAGCCATGCAAGTGGGAAAGGAAGACAAGCTGGTGAAAATGGTCAGAAGGGTGAAAAGATAGGAAGATAAAATAAAATAGTGATGAGTATGTTTCAATCTAATTAATAATGAGGTAAGAAAAAGGTGAAAGAAATCGGGAAAGAATTTAGCAGGAAATGCAGGTAGAAAAAGCTTTAAATGCAGAACCCAATATCACCATGACAAGGCAGATTATATTAAACCTGAGTACTTTTAGAGCATTTATAAAATCATTTCAACTTTCTGGCTTTTAATGAGAGGTGTAATCAATTTAAATTTAAATGATACTTTTCAAAGATCATAAAATTTTAGAATCAACAAGGATTTATTACTCCCTGGGAGAAGGCAGAAATTTGGAAATGCATTAATTCTCTTATGACATTTGGATTTGTTACAAAGCCAGTTGTTTCATAAATAACTCCGTGACCTAAAAGAGCTCATTTATTTTTCAAAGTGAATATTCACTATAAGAGAGCATGTTTCACAAAAGGAGGCTCCACTCCAGTTCAGGTTTTGTGAAGAAAGGCTAATGATGAAACAGTACTTTAATGCTTCTATTTTGAATAAATTATTAGCCTTTTCCAGTTCCAATATTAATTTTGTTATTTATGTGAATTAATATAAACTCTGAAGAAACACAAATGTTATTAAATTTGAGAAATGTGGCTTTGGAAAACTTATAGTCATCCATTTTAGTTTTATAGGAAAGAAGTTCTCAAAAAGATGAAATGTGAAGGTGATGAATATGTAATAATGTTTTCATACACTTGCCAATTTAATGTGTTTGCATAAATATTTAATACATCAATCTTTTCAAGAAGAACATGTTCTGCATTTCAATGTGTCTTTTCATTTTCATTAGATTGGCCTATTTCTAAAGTCCCCAGAGAAAACTGTATTATTTGGTGGACATTTCCAAAACAGTGATCAAACCTCCTTATTTTGTGAGTAATAAGAAAATGTAATTTTTATTTGGACTCCATGCTGTATCATTATTATACATATGTGTACATGATTTATAAAAGTAAAATCTGCTTTAGTTGATTTGGCATTATATAAAATTATGAAAAACGTAATTTGGATCAAATATTAAGAATGAAGCAAGTATGTTGAAAGTATTTTAAATTTCAGTCAAAGTAGAAATGTTTGTGGCTAATTCCTGACATTACACCTATGTCAGGGTTTGAGGTACTTGCATAAAATATGTAAACTTTTATCTTCAAATTTAGTTTAACTCTATTAAATTGTTCTCATTTTAAGGTTCTGTTCAGCTAAACACAATTCTTTATGAAACTGTTCTCTTTAAATCTCATTCAAATTTAATTACTTTTCCAATATGCCTTCTCATGTCATAAATATGACTGATTACTCCATACATAGTTCCTCTCAATGACACCTTGAATCTGCTAGTCTTTCTCTTCCTTTCTTTTTTCTTTCTCTGCTTTCCTTCCTTCCTTCCTACCTTCCTTCCTTCTTTCCTTTCTCTCTCTTTCTTTCTCTTTTTCTTTCTTTCCTTCTTTCTTTCTCTCTCTTTTTTCTTTCTATTGTTCTTTCTTTTTCTTTTGAGACAGTGTCTTGTTTTATTTCCCATGCTGGCATTCAGTGGTGTGATCTTAGCTCACTGCAGCCACAAATTCCTGGGCTCAAGCAGTCCTCCCACCCCAGCCTTCTGAGTATCTGGAACTACAGGTGTGCACAAAAAGACTCAGCTAATTTTTAAAATTTTTGTAAAGACAAAGTCTTGTTATGTTTCGTAGGCTGGTCAAAAACTCCTAGCCTCAAGCAATCCTCCTGCCTGGGCCTTCCAAATTTTCTTTCTTTACATGTGCTCTTTGAGGTGATATTTTACATATATGTGTTTGCTGCATTAGAAAAACCATGTTATTTACCTCTGATGTTACTATTCTTGTCTCATTGTTTTCCACATATCTTTTACTGGTGTACATATTTTGAAACAATATTCAAAATTTTTAAAAACGAAACTGCTGACCAGGAATCAACTACTGAGGACCTGTCTAGGGCTTACCAGGCTTAAGAGGGAGTACTCTTTCAGCTTTCAACTTTCCTGCAAGTCCTCAAGGTCTAGCAAGGCATAGTCGACCTTCCCAGCACTCTGCACATGCAGGTTAGGGTGACTTTTCTCCAGCAGGGAAATATCAAGTACACGAGAGCTAATCCCCTCTGAAAATGGCAGAGAATATGTGCTGTCTCTTTAGACAGACAGGTGATTGGGAGTTGAAAAGCTGATAAACATTCAGGCTGTCATTTTCTTCAGAATCCCCTAGCAAAAGTCTTAAGTTAGGAGTTATAAAATTTGAAGACATGAGCACTTCAGGTGTAGAACATAAGCTTCTCTGGGGATGAAGCATTTTGTCTAGTTTACTATTCCTCTGTGGTTAGAAAAAGGGTCCTCCTGCATGCTAAGTGCTCAATAGTTAACTGTAAAATAAATACATCAGTGGAGGACAATAATTTTAAAAGGAAAAACATGACCGGTTTTTTAATGTTTCATTTACAAAATCGAATAATGAAATGAACTGCTCAATGAATGAGGCACATCAGGATTGGACAGGCCTAACCACAGAGCACATTTAGCAAGACTCTGGGGAATTGCTCTTCTCTGAGAATATGCTACCAAACAACAATCTCCTATTCCTTTATACTCTTACAGCCTTGGTTTTCCATCACTGTAGTTAACAAACATTTCAATGTGAAATTAGAAGAAAACATAAAATATGGAGGTTTCTCAAAAAAATAAATAAATAAAAATCTGGAGACAGCAGATGCTGGAGAGGATGTGGAGAAATAGGAACACTTTTACACTGTTGGTGGGAGTGAAAATTAGTGCAACCATTGTGGAAAACAGTGTGGCAATTTCTCAAGGACCTAGAAATAGAAATACCATTTGACCCAGCAATCCCATTACTGGGTATATACCCAAAGGATTATAAACTGTTCTGTTATAAAGACACGTGCACACATATGTTCATTGTGGCACTGTTTACAATAGCAAAGACCTGGAACCAACCCAAATGTCCATCAACAATAGACTGGATAAAGAAAATGTGGCACATATACACCATGGAATACTACGCAGCCATAAAAGACGATGAGTTCGTGTCCTTCAGAGGGACATGGATGAATCTGGAAATCATCATTCTCAGCAAACTGACACAAGAACAGAAAATCAAACACCGCATGGTATCACTCATAAGCGGGGGGTTGAACAATTAGAACACGTGGACACAGGGAGGGGAACATCACACACTGTGGTCAATTGTGGGGAACTAGGGGAGGGACAGGGAGTGGGGAGGGTGGGGAGGGATAACATGGGGAGAAATACCAGATATAGGTGATGGGGGGAGGAAGGCAGCAAACCACCTTGCCATGTATGTAGCTATGCAACAACCCTGCATGATCTGCACATGTACGTCAGAACCTAAAGTACAATTAAAAAGAAAAAATAGAAGTAGAATTACCACTACTGTATGATCCAGCAACCCCACTTCTGAATATCCATCCAAAAGCATTGGAAAGGATCTTGAAGAGATATCTGCAGCCCCATCGATATTCACAATAGCCAAGATATAGAAACAACACAATGTCTATAAACAGATGAATGGATAATTGTAATCTCAACTTATTTTAGATTCAGGGATACCTGTGCAGGTTTGTTATGTGGGTGTATTGTGTGATGCTGAGGTTTGGGATGTAAATGATCACTCAGGTAGTAAGCATAGTACTCAACCCTTAGCCTCCTCCCTCCCTCCCAATTCTAGAAACCCCCAGTGTCTGTTCTTGCCATATTTATATCTATAAATACTCAGTGTTTAGCTCCCACTTATAATTGAAAAGATGTGGCATTTGGTTTTCTGTTTCTGTGTTAATTTCCTTAGGATAATGACTTCCAGCTACATCCATGTTGCTGCAAAGGACATGATTTTGTTCTTTTTTTATGGCTACTTAGTAATTCGTGGTGTATATGTACTACATTTTCTTCATTCATTCCACCAACGATGGGCACCTAGGTTGACTTCATGTCTTTACTATTGGGAAAGTGGTGTGATAAATGTATGCGTGCACGTGTCATTTTAGTAGAATAATTTATTTTCCTTTGGATATATAACCAGTAATGGGATTGCTGGGTCAGATGGTAATTCTGTTGTAAGTTTTTTGAGAAATCTCCAAATTGCTTTTCATGGTGGTGGAACTAATTTACATTTCCACCAACAGTATATAAGCATTCCCTTTTCTCCATAGCCTGGCCAGCACCTGTTTATTGACTTTTTAATAGTAGCCATTCTGACTGGTGTGAGATGGTATCTCACTGTGATTTTGAAATGCATTTCTCTGATGATCAGTGATGTTGGTATGTTTTATATGTTTATTGGCCACTTGCCAATCTTCTTTTGGGAAGTGTTTGTTTACGTCTATTGCCCAATTTTTAATGGGATTGTTTTTTGCTTGTTCAATTGCTTAAGCTCTATACAGACTCTGGATATTGGTTCTTTGCTGATGCATAGTTTGTGAATATTTTCTCTCAGTCTTTAGGGTATACTTTTACTTTATTAATAGTTTTTTTTTTTGCTGTGCAAGAGCTCTTGAGTTTAATTAGGCTGCATTTGTCAGTTTTAATTTTTATTACAATTGCTTTTGAGGACTTAGTCATAAATTATTTCCCAAGGCCCATGTCTAGAATGATGTTTACTAGGTGTTTTTCTAGGATTCTTGTAGTTTGAGGTCTTACATTTAAATCTCCAATCCATCTTAAGTTAATGTTTGTATGTGTTGAAAGGCAAAGGTCCAGTTTTGTTCTTTTGCTTATGGTCTTTATTGCAACTACTGAATTCTGCTGCAGGGTAAAAGGGGCCTTAGACAATGCATAGAAGAATGAGTGCAGCTGCATTTTAATAAAACTATTTACAAAAACAGGCAGCTGTCCAGAATAAGGCCATGGGTTACTGTTTGCCAAATCCTATATCATAACACATAAAAATTCAAAATATAACAATATTTTCTATTATAACTTCACATTTGAAATACATGGAGCTACATCTAATTTACTACTTATCCATATTTTCTCTACCTCCTTCCTTTCCTTCCTCTCCAAATCTCCTTCTCTCTCCGTCTGTTCTAATGTCAATTTTTTCTCTCTCTCTCCCCTTCACTCTATTTCCAAGAACTATGAGAACAACCTACCCCAGTGAGAAGTATTTTATGACTGATGTTGTTTAAATTGCCAGCTTATTATCATAATAAAAAGAAGTATGTTGTTTAAATTGCCAGCTTATTATCATAATAAAAAGAAGACTGACTTTTAGATGGTTTTATTATGCGTTGAGATTCTGTATTACTTGTCTTGCCCATATTGCCTGAACCCAAGGCAAGGACTGCTCCCACCATTGACCCTCTGTTGTTTACCACTGTCCTTTAGTTTCTTTATTTTTTTTTTTTTTTAATTATTGCATTTTAGGTTTGGGGGTACATGTGAAGAACATGCAAAATGTAACTGCATATGTTGTACTTTTTAAAAGATCATAATAATATTTTAAAACTATTATGTAGAGGCAGTTGAACACATGACAATTTATTTAATGAATCCTTATTAATGAACATTTGTGCTATTTCCAATGTCCTTTACTAAATATACATGAACACTTATCTTTGCACATTTGTGAAAGTGTTTTGTTTGTATAAATTCCTAGAACTAAATCAATGACACACTTAAAATTTTAATAAATAATGCCACATTGCTTTTCAAACATTCTGTCAATCTAAATGCTACCTGGGACTGAATGATAGTGTCTTTTCTCTATACTCTCTAAAGAATACAATGATATTCTTAATTTTTGCCAAACCATTCTTCCCAGAATGATAACATTTTATTCAAATGACACTTCTTTTCACAAATCATCAACCATTTCTATTGTTTTTCCTTTGAAAATTTTCTTCATTATATAATGGTGCATGATTTGGGTTCAGGTGGAGTGAATATGCACAAAGGCAGACTTCTAAACACATAGTGTTTACTATATTCAGGTAGTGTCTTTTAAAATTGCATAGCTTGTTAAGTTGGATGAGTCTTGTCTGAGGTTGATTATTTAGTCTTTTTTTTAAATTTATTTTATTGCATTTTAGGTTTTGGGGTACATGTGAAGAACATGCAAGATTGTTGCATAGGTACACACATTGTAGTGTAATTTGCTGCCTTCCTCCCCATCACCTATATCTGGCATTTCTCCCCATGGTATCTCCCCAACTCCCCACCCCCCACTGTCCCTCCCCTATTTCCCCCCAACAGACCCAAGTGTGTAGTGCTCCCCTCCCTGTGTCCATGTGTTCTCATTGTTCAACACCCGCCTGTGAGTGAGAACATGCGGTGTTTGATCTTCTGCTCTTGTGTCAGTTTGCTGAGAATGATGCTTTCCAGGTTCATCCATGTCCCTAAAAAGGACACAAACTCATTGTTTTTGATGGCTGCATAATATTCCATGGTGTATATGTGCCACATTTTCCCTGTCCAGTCTATCATCGATGGGCATTTGGGTTGGTTCCAGGTCTTTGCTATTGTAAACAGTGCTGCAATGAACATACGTGTGCACGTGTCCTTATAATAGAACAATTTATAATCCTTTGGATATATACCCAGTAATGAGATCTGGGTCAAATGGAATTTCTATTTCTAGGTCCTTGAGGAATCGCCACACTGTCTTCCACAATGGTTGAACTAATTTACACTCCCACCAACAGTGTAAAATGTTCCTATTTCTCCACATCCTCTCCAGCATCTGTTGTCTCTAGATTTTTTAATGATCTCCATTCTAACTGGCGTGAGATGGTATCTCAATGTAGTTTTGATTTGCATTTCTCTGATGACCACTGATGATGAGCATTTTCTCATATGTTTGTTGGCCTCATGTATGTCTTCCTTTGTAAAGTATCTGTTCATATCCTTTGCCCACTTTTGAATGGGCTTGTTTGGTTTTTTCTTATAAATCTGTTTTAGTTCTTTGTAAATTCTGGATATCAGCCCTTTGTCAGATGGGTAAACTGCAAAAATTTTTTCTCATTCTGTTGGTTGCCGATTCACTCTAATGCCTATTTCTTTTGCTGTGCAGAAGCTGTGGAGTTTGATTAGGTCCCATTTGTCTATTTAGTCTCTTTAGATGAATACTTTCAGATATTTCTGTCCACACAAAAATCTCTCATGGGATCATCAGCAAATTATTTGTATTTTTTTCAATAAGAAATAATTCTAAATATTTATGTTTGAAGTGTAGTGCCAATCATTTCATTTTAATTTGAATATATTTTCTGAAGACATACCTCATCCCCAGGAGACTATATTTCTCTTATCTAGGAGTGACAATGGGGTAGATTTATCCACAATCACCCATACTATTTAATAATAAAATTAACAATTTCTTATCTAACTTCCTACGTATATCAGTTAGCCTGTGTATTTCACGTCTCTATTTTCCTTACATACCTTTATTCAATTCATCAAAATGGATTTTGAATTCATCACAGAATATGGACTATTATTACTGATTTCTATAAAAAAACTTGAAATACATGAGATATGTTTTCTTAAAAAAATACATTTTGTTTGAGATGACAACATTAGGGAATATAATAATGTTGAAATCATTTTGGATATTAATTGTTATAGGGAAAATATTTAAGATGTTTAAGCTTTAAAGTATCATCTAAACAAGATATGTGCACCCAGCCTTCCTACTTTTTGACAGAGGTGCAGCCCTCATCCTCCCTTCCTTCCGTGGATCCTCCCCCTTAGTCTCTAACCACCACTGAACCCTCTCCCCTCAAAGTGCAAAACTTTATTTCTCTCTATATTCCTTTCCAATTCCAATTTAAGGAATCAGAATCTAAGAGTAATTATTATCCTAAGTACTGTATCGAAAAGGACAACATTTTACACTAGAATGTTTTTTCTGACTGTATTATACCAACTGGGCAAAATTTTTATGCACAAATACTGTACCCTGTATTCTTCCCTGTTAGAATGAATGAACTTAATTTTCTTATCTAAACTCAGGTGTCCCTGAGTTTACATGACACCATGCACTATTCACTGGATATCATCCACTTGTCTGCTCAGAGATACAACTTCTGCATTTGTCCCCTTTCGTTCTCTCCTCCCTCATTATCTGCAACATTGATATGCCCTAGAACTCTTTCTGTACTAGTCTCCTCTTTATCTATGTTCACTCCCTAAGAGATCTCATATAAACTTATAAGCTACAAATAATGTCAATCTCCTGAAAAATTGCTAACTTGCATCTCCAAGCCAAAAGCTGACTTGTGAACTCTAAATTAATGTGTTCAAATTGTTTTCTGAACATCTGCAGCTAGGCAACTAAGAGACAACTTAGTTGCCTCTTTAACCTATTTAAAACTGACTCTTGGCCAGGCACCGTGACTCATGCCTGTAATTCTAGCACTTTGGTAGACCGAGGTGGGTGGGTCATGAGGTCAAGAGATCGAGACTATCCTGGCCAAAATGGTGAAACACCATCCCTACTAAAAATACAAAAATTAGCTGGGTGTGGTAGTGTGCGCCTGTAGTACCAGCTTCTCGGGAGGCTGAAGCAGGAGAATCACCTGAACCTGGGAAGCAGAGGTTTCAGTGAGCCAAGATCGCAGCATTGCACTCCACCTGGGTAACAGAACAAGCTCCAGTCTCAAAATAAAACAAAACAAAGAAAGTTGACTCTCGATCTCTTCCATATTTTTCCCTCTCATAGTCTCATATCAGTAAATGGCAATTCCTTTTTTTCTAATGCTGAGATCAAAACATTTGTAGGCATAACTTAATTCTTGCTTTTCCTCATAACTACATGCAACTAACTACAAATACTTTCAACTTTTTCTTTAAATATCCAGAATCTAATAGTTCTAGACAATCGAATTCTAGTTACCCCCATAGCTACTACTCTAGTCTAAGCTACTGCCATAATCCACTTCAACTATCTGGGCTGCTTCTTTTACCTATGTTTCAATGTAGTATGATACATTAACCATAGTTTTATTTTTAAAACAAAATTCAGATGATGTTATGTTTGCTTTAAAACCTTCAATGGCTTTCTAGCATCCTCTGAGTGAAAACCAAAGTACAAGACCCTACATGATCTAGACAAATAAAATTTCTTTCTGATTTCATCTCTCACCACCTCCTCCTTGTTCATTTCTAGCCACACTAAAAAATTTGCTATTGCCCAGAACACATCTAGCTGTCTCTCATCTCAGGAGTTTGTATTCCCTTTGCCTCTCCTTTCTATATAGATAACTTTGCAGGCATCTCCACTTTCTTCAATTTTGCTGTCATAGAGGCCTGATATGAAATATGATATAAGCATTAATATTAATTATATTAATATTAATGCAATATAATATTAATAAAGACCAGGACATCCATAATAGCCAATGCATGTATGGGTAACTAGATAAACATAGCTTCAATGTATAACTGAAATCTAGTAAAATAGAATATCTTCCAAGTAACTGTGAAAGATAAATACTGATAGCTAACACTTAATAACTATTATTCTTTTGCACTGTGTTCTGTGTGTATAGTGCATATTAATTCACTTAATCATCAAAACAGCCCTAGGGAGCAGGTAATACTATTCTCATTTTACAGATGAGACACTGAGGCAAGACAGGTTAAATAACTTGCCCCATTTCACATAAGTAGTAAGTAAGCTAAGACTTAAATCTAAATGATGGCTTTAAAATTATGCCCTTGATCATCATACTCCAAACTATCTTCATAATATAAAGTTTTTTAACAAAGTAAAATTTCTTTAGAAAAAAATTTAAGAGGCCTGAATACATTGTAAAGTAAGATTACAAAAGTAAAGACAACTGTGCTAGGCATAATTCTAAGATATACCCATTGTTCCCACCTCTCAGTGTGCACCTCTGTATAAACCCCTCCACTGAGGGTTGGCAAGCTTTGTGAATGGGATGGAATAGGCTCATCTATGATTAGGGTATGATACCCAGCACAGTTGACCTTAATAAAGGCAGATTGTCCTCAGTGGGCGTAACCTAGCGAGGTGAGCTCTGTTCATAAAGAACAGTTTCAAATTTGAGAATGGGTGTTTGATATGCAAGAAGTTCCCCATAGCTGGCTTTGAAGAGGAAGAGGGCCATATAGCAAGGGACCTAGAAGACCCTTAAGAGACAAGAGTGACGCCTTGGCAGTTACGCATTAGGGAACTGAGCTCTGCCAACAATGTAAAGGAGTTTGGAGGAGCACCCTGATCTTCAAATGAAACCACAGCCAGCTCAACATGTGAACAGATAATTCAGTCACTCTATTCCTGACCTTACCACCTATATAACAGTGCCATTATATGTGCAGTAATTTGTTACTCAGTGGCTGAAAACTGTACAACAGGAATCTCAGTTATATCAATGAATTTGATTCATTTAAATTTATTTAAAAATTGATTTATCTGATTTCATTTAAAGATTAAAGAAATAGGAGAAGGAGGTGGAGCAAGATATCTGGATAGAAGATTCCACCAATCATTCTCCCCACAGGAGCATCAAATTGAACAACTACCTACACAGGATCCAGTCCTGGCAGGATTAGTCACCTGATAATTGGAGGGTCCTTGGACTCTAAATACTCAGCAGTGGTAGCCAGGCAATACTCAGCATGGGCCTTGGGTGAGACTGGAGATGTGCTAGCTCCAGGTAAGAACCAGCACAATCCCAGCTATGGTGGATATGTGGAGATACTTTTTCTGCTTGAGAAAAACAGAAGGAAGAGAAAAACGGACTTTGTCTTGCAGCTTAGGTACCCAGTGCAGCCACAGTAGTGTAAGGCATCAAGCAGGTTCTTAGGGTCCCCAGTTCCAGGTCTTGGCTCTTGCATGGCACTTTTGGACCTGTCCTGGGTCAGAGGGGAGCCCATTTTTCTGAAGAGAGAGTACCAGGCAGAGAAGCATTCACTAAAACCTGGCTGACGAGTGAACATCAGTGATAGCTAGGTAGTTTTTGCCACAGGATTTTGGAGACAGTGGCCATGGGGAGAGACTCCTTAGCTTGTGGAAATGGGAGGGAAGCATCACAAGAAATTCATCTTGAGGTTTTTATGGCAGCTGAGCCACAGTAGATTAGAATAGCATGTAGATCCGTAAGGTTTCCAACCCCAGGCACTAGCTCCAAGATTGCACTCCTAGACCTGTGTAGAGAGAGACTCCATTTGTTTGGGGGAAAGTAAGAAAAGAAAGCAAAACCCTCTGCCTAGTAATGCAGAGAATTCTTCCACATCTAATCCCCCTTCCTCCTTCCCCCTGGAGTCTATAAGAATCACAGTGTTACCGGGTTTAGGGTGTTCCCTCATGCAAATATGGCAGCAATGACAAAAAACTTAGGTCACAACACCCAGGTTCCTAGAAATACCTGGAAAGTCTTTCCATGAAGGATGGTTACAAACAAACCCAGATTGCAAAGAGTGTAATAAATACTTAACTCTTCAATGCCCAGATGCTAATGAATATTCAAAAGAAAAATATGGCCTTACCAAATGAACTAAACCAGGAACCTCCTGGAGAAACAAAGACCTGTGACCTTTCTGACAGCGAATTCAAAATAGTTGTTTTAAGGAAACTCAAAGAAATTCAAGATAACACAAAGAGGGAATTCAGATTGGTATTAGATAAATTTAACAAGATTGAAAAAAGTTAGAAGAGTCAAGAAGAAATTCTGAGTTGAAAAGTGCAACTGACATATTGAAGAATGCATGAAAGTCTCTTAACAGCAGGATTAATCAAGCAGAATAAAGAATCAGTGAGCTTGAAGATAGGCTATTTGAAAATATACAGCCAGAAGACACAAAAGAAAAAAGGATAAAAAGAATGAAACATAAATATAACATCTAAAAAATAGCCTCAAAAGGTGAAATTGAAGAGTAATTAGCCTTAAAGAGCAGAGAGAGAAAGAGCAATTTTATTCAAAGGGACAACAAAAAACTTCCCAAACCCAAAGAAAGATATAACTTTCAAGTAAAAGAACGTTATAGACCACCAAGCAGACTGAATTATAGAAGACTACATCAAGACATTTAATAATCAAACTCTCAAAGGTCAAGGATAAAGAAAAGATCCTAAAAGCAGCAAGAGAAAGGAAACAAACAACATACAATAGAGCTCTAATATGCCTGGCAGAAAATTTTTCAGTATAAACCTTACAGGCCAGAAGAGAGAGAAGCATGGCATATTTAAAGTACTGAAGAATAAAAATTGTTGTCCTAGAATAGCATGTCCAGCAAAAATATCCTTGAGACATGAAAGAAAAATAAGGTTTTTTTCCAAACAAAAGCTGAGGGCTGTTATCAACACCAGACCTGTCCTAAAAGAAATGCAGAAAGGAGCTCTTCAATCTGAAAGAAAGGGATGTTAATGAACAATAAGGAACCATCTGAACATATAAAACTCACTGGTAATAGTAAGTACAGAGAAAAATGCAGAATATTATAACATGGTAATTTTAGTAATATAAACAGAATATTATAATACAGTAATTGTAGTGTGTAAACTACTTATATCTTGAATACAAATACTAAAATATTAGCCTATCAAAAAATAACTACAGCAACTTTTCAACACATACTAAGTATAATAAAATATAAATACAAACAATAAAGAGTTTTTTTAAAAGCAGCAGAACCAAGTTAAAGTCTAGGGTTTTTATTAGTTGTCTCTTTGCTTGTTTTTAGTTTGCTTATATGTTCATGCAATCATTGTTGTCATCAGTATAAAATAATGGCTTATAAGATATTACTTGCAAACCTCACAGTAACTTCAAATAAAAAATCAGACAACAGATACAAAAAAGAAGTAAAAAGCAAAAAATTAAAATATACAACTAGAGCAGATCACCTTCACTCAATGAAAGACAGGAAGGAAGGAGTGAAGGAAGAGCAGACCACAAAGCAATCAAAAAACAAATCACAAAATGGCAAGAATAAGTCCTTACTTATCAATAACAATATTGAATGTAAATGGACTAAACTCTCCTATCAAAAGTCATGGTATGAATAAATGGATACAAACACAAGAACTAACAATTTGTTGCCTAAAAAAACACACTCCACGTATAAAGATAGACAGAGACTGAAAATAATGGAATGGAAAAAGATATTCCATGCCAACGGAAAACAATAAATGAGCTGTAGAAGCTATATTTATATCAGACAAATAGATTAAAAACAATATAAGAGAAGACAAAGAAAGTCATTATATAATGATAAAGGAATTAATTCAGCAAGAGGATATAGCAATTATAAATATATATGCATCCAACAGTGGAAAACCCAGATGTATAAAACAAATATTGTTAGAGCTAAAGAGGGAGATAGATCTCAATACAATAATAGCTGGAAATTTCAACATTCCACTTATGGCATTACACAGATCATCCAGACAGGAAATAAACAAGAAAACATCAGACTTAGTCTGTACTATAGGCCAAATGGACCTAATAGATATTTACAGAACATTTCATCAACACCTGCAGAGCACACATGCTTTTCCTCAGTACATGGATCATTCTCAAGGGTAAACCATATGTTAGGACACAAAGTAAGTCTTAAAAAATTCAAAAAAATTGAAATTATATCCAATATCTTCTCTGACTGCAATGGAATAAAACCTGAAAACAATAACAAGAGTAATTTTGGAAATTATACAAACACATGGACATTAAACAATATGCTCCTGAATTAGTGGGTCAATGAAGAAATTAAGAAGGAAATTGAAAATTTTCTTAAAACCAGTGATATTGGAAATACAACACACCAAAACCTATGAGATACAGCAAAGGCAGTAGTAAGAGGAAAGTTTATAACTAGAAATGCTTATATCAGAAAAGAATAGCTTCAAATAAACCAACTAACCATGCACCTTAAAGAACTAGAAAAGCAAAAGCAATTCAAACCAAAAATTAGTAAAGAAATAATAAAAATCAGAGTAGAAATAAATCAATTTGAAATGAAGAAAAAAATACAAAAGATCAATGAAACATGAAGTTTTTTTTTTTTAATAAAATTGACAAACTTTTAGGCAGTCTAAAAATAAAGATTAAAATAAATAAAATCAGAGCTGAAAAAGGAGATATTATAATACAACTGATGCTGCAGAAATTCAAAGGATCATTAGAGGCTTCTATGAGCAACTACATTCCAATAAATTGGAAAACCTAGGAGAAATGGATAATTTCCTAGGCATATACAACCTACAAAGATTGAACCATGAAGAAATCCAAAAACTGAATGGACCAATAACAAGATTAAACCCATAATGAAAAGTTTCACAGTAGAGAAAAGCCCAGGATCTGATGGCTTCAATGAAAAATTTTATCAATCATTTATAAAATACAGAAGGAGGGAATACTCCAAAACTCACTTGATGAGTCTAGTATTACCCAAATATCAAAACCAAAAGAAGAGCATCAAACAAATTTTAAAAATCTAATTCTAGGTGAATATTGGCACAAAAATCCTCAACAAAATATTTTCAAACCAAATTCAAAAATACATTAAAAAGATCATTCATTGTGACCAAGTGGGATTTATATTAGGATGCAAGGATGGTTCAACATATGTAAATTGATCAATGTGATACATCATATAAATGGAATGAAGGACAAAAACCATATGATCATTTCAATTGATGCTGAAATCATTTGATAAGATTCAACATCTCTTCAGGATGGAAACCCTAAAAAATTTGGCTATAGAAGGAACATACACTAACACAATAAAATCCATACACAACAGACCCATAACTAGTATCATACTGAATAGGGAAAAATTGAAAGCCTCTCCCCTAAGATCTGGAACATGACAAGGATGCCCACTTTCACCACTGTTATTTAACATAATTTTGGAAGTCCTAGCTAGATCAATCAGACAAGAGAAAGAAATAAAGGGTATCCAAATTGGAAAGGAAGACATAAACTTATTCTTGTTTGCAGATGATATAATCTTATATTTGGAAAAACCTAAAGTCTCCACCAAAAAACTATGAGAGCTGATAACAAATTCAGTAAATTTGCAGAATAAAAACCAACATACACAAATCAATAGCATGTCAGTAGCCAACAACAAACAATATGAAAAAGAAATCAAGAAAGTAATTTTACAGATAAAATAAAATAGCTGGGAATTAACTAAAGAAGTGAAAAATATGTACAATGAAAACTATAAAACATTGATAAAAAGAAATTGAACATGACATCATGTTCATGCATTAAAAGAATCAATATTGTCAAAATGTCCATACTATCCAAAGCCATCTACAGATTCAATACAATCCCTATTAAAATACTAATCACGTTATTCACGGATATAGTAAAAAAAAAATCCTAAAATTTATGTAGAACCACAAAAACCCAGAATAGTCAATGTTATCTTGAGCAAAAAGCAAAGCAAAACAAAAAACAAAACTGGAGGAATCAGATTACCTGGCCTGAAATTATTCTATATAGCTATAGCAACCAAAACAGCATGGTATTAACATAAAAACAGCATATTACTATCCAACAGAATGGATAATGTTCACTGTGGATGTGTGGATTTGTTTCTGGGTTCTTTCTGTTCCAATGGTCTTTTAACATATTTTTGAATTTGGTTTGCAAATATTTTGTTAAGGATTTTTGTGCCAGTATTCATCTAGTAGTAGAAACAAATCCATCATCTACAGTGAGCTCATTTTTGACAAAAATGCCAAGAACACACACTAGGGAAATGATAGTCTCTTAAATAAATGATGCTGGGAAAACTGGATATCTATATGCAGAAAAATGAAACTAGACCCCTGTCTCTCAACATATACAAAAATCAAAATAGATTAAAGGCCTAAATAAAAGACCTCAAGCTATAAAACTACTAAAAGAAAACATTAAGGAACCTCTCCATTATATTGGACTGGGCAAAGATTTGTTGAGTAATTATGGTTACAGTCAACCAAAGCAAAAATGGACAAATAGGATCACATCAATTTGAAAAGCTTCTGTGCTGCAAAGGAAACAGCAAAGTGTTGAGACAACTCACAGAGTGGGAGAAAATATATGCAAACTATCCATCTGACAAGGGATAAATAACCAGAATATATGAGTTCAAACAACCTTACAGGAAAAAGATCTAAAAATCTGATTTAAAAGGGACAAAATATTTGCATATACATTTCTTTAAAAATAATATAAAAATGCCAAACAGGCACAGGAAAATGTGCTCTGCATTGTTGATCATCAGAAAAACGCAAATCAAAACTATAGTAAGATACCATCTCACCCCAATTAAAATGCCTTATCCAAAAAGCAAGCAATAAAAACTGCTGGAGAGCATGTGGAGAAAAGTGAGCCCTTGTACACTGCTGGTTCAAACATTGCAATGTAAATTAGTCCAACCATTATGGAGAACAGTTTGGAGTTTCCTCAAAAAAAAAAACTAAAAATAGAGCTACCATACAAGCCAGACATCTCAGTCATATCCCAAAGAAAGAAAAGCAGTATGTCAAAGAGAAATCTTCACTCTCATGTTTACTGCAACACTATTCATAATAGTGAAGATTTCAGAGTAACCCAAGTATCCATCAACAGATGAATGGATAAAGAAAATGTGGTACATATTTACAATGAACCTTCCAAAAGAATGAGATTCTGTCATTTGCAAAAACATGGATGGAGTTGGAGATAATTATATTAAATGTAATAAGCCAGGCACAGAAAGACAAACATAGAATGTTCTCATTTATTTGTAGAAGATAAAAATTTGAATTCATGGTAACAGAGAGTAGAATGATAGTTACCTAAGGCTGTGAAGGGTAATTGTGGAGAGGGAAATGGGGATGGTTAATGGGCACAAAAATATAGCTAGATAGAATGAATAAGGTTTAGTGTTTTATAACACAACAGGGTGACTACCATCAACAATAATTTATTGTACATTTTTAAGTAATTACAAGAATATAATCGGATTGTTGGTAACACAAAGAAAGGTTAAATGCCTGAGGTGAGGGATACCCCATTTACCCTGATGTGATTATTACACATTGAATACCTGTATCAAAATATCTCATGTATTCCATAAATATATACATTCATAAATATATATCTCTACTGTATGCCAACAAAAATTAAAAATTTAAAAAATATAATTCTGCCTAGAAGAGATATATGTTAAAAACTTCTGCATAAATGTTAAAAATATATAAAAGTTTGCCAAATAAAAACCAGCATAAAAGGTAGAAGTATTCATATTAACTGAGTGGACAGAAAAATTGCAGAGGCAATGAGGATTGCTTCTATTGACAAAAGGGTTAGATATTACCATATTACTATGTGATAGTTAATTTCCTGGGTCAGCTTGACTGGGGTAACACATTTCCATATAGCTCTGGGAAAACATAATTTCTGGGTGTGTCTGTGAGGGTTTCCCCATAGGAGATTAGTATTTGAACTAGTAGAACGAGTACAGAAGATCACTCTAGCCCATGTGAGCAGGTATCATCTGATTTATTAAGGGCCTGCATAGAACAAAAAGGCAGAAAAAATTATTCTGCTTGATCTGAGACATCTATTTTCTCTTGCCCTTGGACTTCAGTGCTCCTGGTTCTCAGCCTTTTGGACTCAGACAATCTCTAACAGCATCACCAACCTGAACTACATTCTCCTCAGACCAAATTACTCTATTTGCTTTCCTGGTTCTCCAGCTTGCAGACAGCAGATTGTGGGGCTTCCATAACAATATGAGCCAACCCTAGTAATAAATCTGCTTTTATATATCTCTCTGTATATCTTGTTGGTTCTTTTTGTTTTCTGGAGAACCCCAGCTGACACAAATTTTAGCAGCCATTCACTTCCGTGACATAAATAATATGTGTCTGTACTTTCTAAAGAACTAACACCATAAAAACCCTAGAAGAAATCCTAGGCAACACCATTCAGGACACAGGCACAGGTAAGGACTTCATGACCAAAACACCAAAAGCAATGGCAACAAAAGCCAAAATAGACAAATGGGATCTAACTAAACTTAAGAGCTTCTGCATAGCAAAAGAAACTGTCATTAGAGTGAACCGGCAACCAACAAAATGGGAAAAAATTTTTGTAATCTACCCATCTGACAAAGTGCTAATATCCAGAATCAACAACAAACTAAAACAGATTTACAAGAAACAAACAAACAACCCTATTCAAAAGTGGGTGAAGGATATGAACAGACACTTTTCAAAAGAAGATGTATATGTGGCCAACAAACATATGAAAAAATCTCATCAACACTGGTCATTAGAGAAATGCAAATCAAAACCACATTGAGATACCATCTCATGCCAGTTTGAATGGTGATCAATAAAAAACCTGGAGACAACAGATGCTGATGAGGATGTGGAGAAATAGGAACACTTTCACACTGTTGGTGGGAGTGTAAATTAGTTCATTCATTATGGAAGACAGTGTGGAGATTCCTCAAGGATCTAGAAATAGAGATTCCATTTGACTCAGCAATCCCATTACTGGGTATATACCCAAAGGATTATAAATCGTTCTGTTATAAAAACACATGCACGTGTATGTTCATTGTGGAGCTGTTTATGATAGAAAAGACCTGGAACCAACCCAAGTGCCCATCAGTGATAGACTGGACAAAGAAAATGTGACACATAAACCCATGGAATACTATGCAGCCAAAAAAAAAGATGGGTTTGTGTCCTTTGTAGAGATATGGATGAATCTAGAAAACATCATTATCAGTAAAATAACACAAGAACAGAAAACCAAACACTGCATGTTTTCACTCATAAGCAGGTGATGAACAATGAGAACACTTGGGCGCAGGGAAGGGAACAACACTCACAGGGCTAGGTGGGAGCGAGGGTAGAGGGGAGGGGAGAGAAGGGACAGTGGGGGAGGGCAGGGAGGATGGAGAAGGATAACACCAGGAGAAATACCTGATGTAGGCAATGGGGGTGGGGGGGAATGGAGATAGCAAACCACCATGGCATATACATACCTATGAAACAACCCTGCAGGATGCAGAATGTGCACATGTACTCTAGAGCCCAAAGTACAATTAAAAAAAAAAAATCAAATTATTGTTATATTTAGATTCAACTGGAGATTTTAACTGAGTGATCTATATCTATAACTGACTAGCCCAGAAATTGATACCAGTATCTTCATATTTTCTACTACAGCTAGCATGGTACCTAACCTATGGTACTAGTCAGTAAATTTGTTGATTTTATTTCAAATAATCTGCTTTATCCATAATAATTCCTGTAGAAAAAATGTCTTGGGTTAAAAAAGACAGTTCTGGTCCCTGACCAATATCTGAAGACATGAATGTTATTAAAATAGGCTCATTTTCTTTTTTAAACCAGTTTGCCTCCCACCTAGATTAATTCATTAATCACAAAGAGAATCTCTGAACTTCATATATATTACCATATATCATAAAACACGCTTGTCATTAAAAATAAGAAGTCATATTTAATAAGAAAGAACATGATGATGTTTTCTTCGGGAATATTAGTCTGACCTTATAAAATGGCACAGGAATATACTTATTTCCTGGAATTAACATATTCTATTATGATTAGCAAATATTTCTATCCAGAAATTTTTTTATCCTAATGCGGAAGTCAAAAATGATTATATCTTTGTGTTTGATGGTGAGGTTAGCATTAACTGATGAATGTCATGTGTCAGTAATCTTTAAATAAATATGAGCAAAGAAAGATTGCAAATTTATCAGAAATACAAACAAACTTCAGGTTACAGAGTTTCAGCAGGTCTTTAAAACTGATAAACCGCCAGTGAGAGGCAAACCATGCTTCTCTGAATTTTATCTCCCAAATAAGAAAAGAGAATAAAGAAATTACTAATCCTCAGAAGTGAATTATTAGGAGCCAAATCTATGGCCCAAAGGACTAAGACGTATACATAAACAATGGCATACCTATCTAATAATGGTTTTGATCATAACTATCAACTGTTATTATCCTCTGTAAAGTAGGGTGCTCTGTAAATTAATTCATCTAAAATAGCCTCTAGGAAATGGTTCATAGATTGGTTTTCTGATTCGTCATGACAGCTGACTGTTCTGTGCTTATTCTTGACTTTCATAGAGAGAATTTTTAAATCTTTCTGGTTGGATGGTCTCTTGGCAAATAGGAAGAAGGAGTTAAATATGTACAATTGTGGCTTAAACCAACAAAAGACTGCTCCTATACCTACCTCGTGCAAATAAATCTTTTACAAAACTGTTCACCATCCTTTTAAAGTTTCCCCTTTAAACGTAGACAAATAAAATTGGGCTAGAACTGTGAAGTTAAATATTTGAAAGTGTGTGTGTGTATATATATATATGTATGTATAATGTATATTTATAATAAACCTATCTAAATATGACTCAGTCTTAGGAAAATTACAACATGCTTATGTACCTTTTATTTAATCATCTTTATTCTAATCTCTTTAATATCTTGTCTTTAGAATCTTTATTAGATCTGATTTTGCAAAAGCAATCTTTCAAGACTAAGCACTGGCAATGGTGAAAGTCAAGTAAGCCATTCAGTACTAGTAAAATGTTTAATTCCCAAAAATTCTACAACATTCATTTCCATGAAAAGATATAAAATATACATTAGCATATAAATTCTGCCTTCTTTTATGTACACTGTGTGTTTTAATTATAACAATCTAATTTATAAACAATACATTCTGTGGTTCTGGCAGCGAGATTGTGATGAAACACAGAGCACCAATTTTAATTACATACAGTTCTAATACAGTGAGCAGTGCAGCATTTCTGTCATCTTTGAAATGGTAACAGAATGAAAAAAAGTTTTTTGAAATATGAGCATGAAGGTAATGAGATCAATAAATGTCAACTAGAAAAGTAATCACAACTCCTGAGACTCACTGACCTTTCTACAAATTCCAGAAGTAATAGAGTAGCTGGGGATGAGGAATTCTTTAACAATGAGAAACTGATACAATTATATGAAGAAAGGGACACAGAGATTGCTCTATGGCATCAAAAACACTGCCTATGAAGGTAATTTTGACACAAAAATTTATTCCCTTGATTTTTCTTCTATGATTACCACCAACTTAGCTCACAAATCTTTGGTCTTCATGGAAACAAAATTCCCACTGAAGCCTTTTGAATACTGAAAAAGCTGCTTTTTAAACTTTTAGATTGCTTCATAATGTCTCGCATCCTAATAGAGTGTGATAATACACTTAGTTAATTTAAATGCCCAAAATAAAAAATATTCTGGTTTGGTACTTGTGAAATCACTTTATCAGTATTTGAGTATAATTTAGAAAAATTCAATTTTGGAAAGTATCTAAAGGAATCTTTGGAAAGATTTAATTATCATAAAATAGTTCATATTTGAATATAAAATAAAATTATGATATTACAAAACGCTAAGTTATGATATTAAAATATTTTTAAAGCCCACAACATTTTAGACAGTACTGTGAAATAAGGCTTCCTATGTGCAAAACTAAGTTGGAACCATAAAATTTCCTAAAATTTCAACAGAAAAAGCCACAGTCTTTCTATTCTAGAAAGTCAGAGAAAAGTTCAAGTAAATTATAGATATTAATGAATAAGGGAGGAATCAGGGAAATGAAAAGGCACAGATTTCAGCCCCAAATTCTCCTTAGAAACTCTTTCCATGTATTTGACTCCTCAAACTACAAATGAACTAGGCAAACTCAGAGCAGTACAGGTTAAATATGAAAAAACTGAACCGAGATCTGAGCTGCCAGTTAAGAGGCAGAGTTTGCAATTTGACTCCAACCAAATTAATTACATAGTAAAACAAACTATCAGCATACTTCAGAAAAATACAGCATAATTCAGTCTCTACAATATAATATTCATAATGCCCCAGACACAAGTAACTGACACATGAAGAATCAGAACTGTCTAGCCTAGATCGAGAGAAAATACAATCAACTAAGACATAAGAAAAATCAAGTAGCAAAATTATCGGAAAAGGATTTTAAAAGATTGTTCTAATTATTCTCTATAAAAATATGATCACAATGAGAACTTATTTTAAAAAACAATCCTGGAGAAGAATTAAAAAGCTATTTTTAAACCCCAAATACAAATTTTAGAACTGAAAAGGACAATAGCTGAGATTTCTTAAATTGAATTTACTTAAAAACAGAATGAAGATGATGGGAAAATTAATGAGCCTTAAAATGGATCAATACAAGTCACCTAATATCAATACAGAGCAAAAATGATAGATAAAAGGTGAATAGTAACTCAGGGAACTTTGGACAAAAGCAACAGTGCTAACAAAAATAATTGTAGTCCCAGAAGAAGAAGTATTTTTTTATGTTTATTTGTTTATTTAGAGACAAAGTCTCAGTCACCCAATCTGGAGTGCAGTAACGCAATCTGGCTTCACTGCAACCACCACCTCTCTGGCTCAAGCCATTCTCCTGGCTCAACCTTCCAAGTAGCTGGGATTACAGGTGCCCACCACCACGCCCAGCTAATTTTTGTATTTTTAGTAGAAACAGGATTTCACCATGTTGGCCAGGCTGGTCTTGAATTCTTGACCTCAGGTGATCCGCCCACCTTGGCCTCCCAAAGTGCTGGGATTACAGGTGTGACCCACTGTGTCCTGGCCAGAAGTAATTTTTTAAAAGCACAAAAATATTTGAGCAAATAGTGACTAAGACTTTCCCAAATTTGGCAAAAAAATAAATGTACGTATTCAAGAAGCTCAGTGAACCCCAAGCAGAATAAATATGAAGAGAACAATCCTAAACACATCACAGTCAAATTTCTGAGTGATAAAATCATGAAAGCAGTCAGAGAAAAATGATAAGGAAACAACAACTTGAATGGCCAATAACTCTTCATGAGAAACTGCTAAGTCCGAAAAATAGTGGAAAAGTATCACTTGAAGTACTGAAACAAACAAACAAAAAATATCAAAAATCCTACATTCAGTGAAAATATTCTTTAAGAATAAAAGTAAAACTATTTTATTCTCAAAGTAAAACTAAGAAAAATCATAGTCAATGGAGTCACTACTATAACAAATTATGTGGAAAGCAGTTTGGAAATTTTTCAAAGAACTTAAAAGAACTACCAATTGAACCAGCAGTCCCATTACTGGGTATGTAAAATGTAAGTCATTCTACCAAAAGACAATGGGTACTCATATGTTTATCACAGCATCATTCACAACAGCAAAGACATGGAAGCAACCTAGGTGCTCATCAACAATGCATTGGAGTTTAAATATGTGGACATATAACACTGAGAAATAGTACACAGCCACTACAAAGAATGAAATTATGTCCTTTGGAGCAACTTGGATGCAGCTGGAGGTTATTATCCTAAATGAATTAGTGAAGAAACAAAAAAATTACGTTCTCACTTATAAGTGGTAGCTAAACATTGGGTGCACATGAACATAAAGATGAGAACAATAGACACTGAGGACTACTAGAGGAGGGGAAGGGCCAAAATCTACCTGTTGGGTGGTATGCTGACTACTTGGGTGAAGAGATCATTCATATACCAAATCTCAGAATCACATAATATACCCATGTAACAAACCTGCACATTTACCACCTGAATCTAAAATAAAAGTTGAAAATATTTTTTAAAGTAACAGATTGGATTAAAAAGCAAATGCCAATGTATGTCATTTACAAAAAACTATACATTTAAAACTAATGGCCCAGAAATAACAAAAATAAGAAATATGAATGGAGAAAAATAAAAATAAATGATAAAGGGAGTTCCACAGGCTGAAGATAAACCATATAAAAATTTAGATCTGTAGGAAGAAATAAAATGCCTTAAAAATGGTTTTATAAAAAGTGGGGAGGCAAATGTAAAAAGCTGAATTTTCTTTTAATTTGATTAAAATCCATAAGACCTTTTAAAGAAAATGTTACAGTATCATCCTGTGGGGTTGTAAAATATATGTAAATATAATAAATATAACTGCCTAGCATAGAGGATTATAGGAAGAAGAATGAGATCTATATAGTTACAAGTTTACTGCACATTACATTAAGTGACAAGTACTGTTTCTAAGTAGGTGCATAAGATAATTTATAAAGAAAGCACAATAAAGAGTACAAGAGATACAGCTACAAAGTCAATAGTTACGCTAAAATCATATGCAAAAATTAATGAAGTAATACAAGAGATGGCAGGGAAAGAAGAACAAAGGAACAAAAACAGATGGGACCAACAGAACCAAATTTAAAAAATGGTACAGATGCCTAAAGTCAATCCTTTTAGCAATAATTAATTGTTAGTAAACTAAACATGCCAATTTTAAGACAGATATTATCAGAATAGTTTAAAAAAAAAGAGCAGACCCAACTATATATTAGCCAGAAGAGACACATTTTAGTATAAAAATGCAACTGGGTTAAAGGTAAATACATTGTAAAAGATCATGCAAACAGTAAGGGTAAGAAAGCTTGTGTGGTTATATAAGTATTAGAAAAAATAGACTACAAGCTAGAGTATTACCAGCGATAAAGTGCTACATTTCATTACAACGGGTAGGTCAATTCATCAGGAAGACATAATGATCATAAATATGTATGTGCCTAATAACAGAGCTTCAAAATACATGAACTCAAAAAAAAGAAACAAAACTCAAAAGAGAAATATATAATTCTACAATCATAATAGTTTTACCACCCCTCTCTCAGCAACTGATAGTATAATAAAACTAAATTCATAGTCTGAAAAACACTATCAACCACTTTAACATAATTTTTGTTTACAGATTACAACACCTAACCTATCCTGCAAAGTTTACATTCTTTTTAAGTGCATATAGAATATTCATTGAGATGAACTCTATTCTGTGCCACTTTAAAAGGCCTCAGATTTTGCAAAATGATTGCATTTGTCTGTTCTCACACTACTAATAAAGGCATACCCGAGACTGGGTAATTTATAAAGGAAAGAGGTTTAATTGACTCACAGTTTCACATTGATGGGGAGGCCTCACAATAATGGTAGAAGGCAAAAGAGGAGTAAAGTCACATCTTATATGGCAGCAGGCAAGAGAGCATGTGCAGAGAAATTCCCCTTTATAAAATCATCAGAACTTGTGATACTTATTCACTATCACAAGAACAACATAGGAAAGACACACCCCCACGATTCAATTACCTCCCTCTGGGTCCCTCCCATGACATGTAGGAATTATGGGAGCTACAATTCAAGATAAGATTTGGGTGGGGATACAGCCAAACCATATCAATGATGAATTATTGAAGTGGCAGTCAAGACACTTGAATGCAGCCACTTACCAGCTGATTGACCTTGAGAAGTTTACATTATTACTCTGAGAAGTAGTTTATTAATCATACAGATAAAAATACTATCTATCAGCAAGGTTTATTTTGAGGAGTGGAAGATAATAAAAGTTGAGGCCGGGCGTGGTGGCTCAAGCCTGTAATCCCAGCACTTCGGGAGGCCGAGGCGGGTGGATCACGAGGTCAAGAGATCGAGACCATCCTGGTCAACATGGTGAAACCCCGTCTCTACTAAAAATACAAAAAATTAGCTGGGCATGGTGGTGCGTGCCCGTAATCCCAGCGACTCAGGAGGCTGAGGCAGGAGAATTGCCTGAACCCGGGAGGCAGAGATTGCAGTGAGCCGAGATCGCGCCCTTGCACCCCTGGGGGGAGGAAAAGAACGAGAATCCCTCTCCTTAAAAAAAAAAAAAAAAAAAAAGTTGAAAGACCCAGAATAATCTCTAGTACCCAAATGGGATTTAAGATATGTTTATTACCTTTTTTTTAGACTAGAATTTTTACTGTTCTTATCAGTGCCTAACCCCAAGTGAGAAATGAACACTTGATGAACAGTAAGTAGTAATGATAAGCAGAAAATATTGGTCGTCTTTAATAGCATTATTAAGGAAGCAGCGTGGCCTTTTGTATCTATTCCTCAACTAAAATTCCAACTCGAAAAGGGATTCTTCTCAAGAAAAGGGTCTTCCTGTGTATCAAAAGCCAATACAAGAGCATGCATTCAAGATCAAATGAAAGCTGCAGAGCCTGACAGACAGAAGTTAATGCTAGGATTAACGACAAACCAGGCAGCGAGCATTCTGTACAGCATATTAGCAAAGAGCAAAATTGCTACAGAAGTTACTAAGTTACTGTATTAGACTCAAGTTTGACTACTTGTTGATGTAAAAACTGAAAATGTGGGGCAAGTAATAATACAAATAATGACTATCCCAGTATCAAAATGTGATACAAAAATGACATGGGATACATATAAGTGGAATGAAGAGAACAGAATAACGCAAGATGTGCCATCTAAAAACAAAATGAGTTTACTGCCCTGGGGGTACCATATTTGAAAGATAAGATAACTAGGTATTGGTGTCAGAAATCATTCTATTATATTCATAGCTTTTATGTATGTTTACATATGTATCATGAATACTAAAAATATATAGTTTTATTCATAAATACATGCTCATCCCCAATTACTATTTTTATTTTGCTATTAAATGCCCAAGATAGAAAATCCAGCCTACTATAGATACATCTGGATATTTGGCTCTGGCAAAAATCTAAATCCTTAAAACAGTAGATAGCAGTCTGATACTCAGAGTGGTTAGGAACAGAACAGAGCATCTTCACAACTTGTCTTTCTTTCTGGGGGTGCTACATATGCCAACTGCATTTTCTGAAAAGAATATTGCTAACACAAGGCTATATGTTCCTATTCCAGAGTCATGTCTGATATTTCCTACTTGAGTAGTTACTAAAATTTAGCATTATGGTAAGACACTGAGGATTAAACATAAACCAAAATTTCCTCATGTTTCCAGAAACTTAAAAGTTTTATAAGGCAATTTTTACTTTGCTATATAAAAGATAATTACCTGACATACATGCAGCCTCTGAAAGACCTCAGGAAAGTAACACATGCATCAGCTTGTCATACTTTGATTTTTTGATAGATCAAATTTCATTCCCAATGGTTTCCAAAATGGTGAGCATATTACAACCTGCTATATAAGTGTAAAATAATATTAGCTTCAGTAATAACTCAGGCTTTACCTATGAGTCTGCAAGAAATCAAGCCCATGACAACTTTTTCATGAATTAGAGTTACTTATTCATTTAGAAAATTACAATTCTACCATAAATAATTTTACTATGCATATATATTATTAATGATTTAACTCTTGGTAGTTACACATGTTAAAGTGAATATTCATCAGCAAAAGAATTCATTTCTGTATTCATGCCTGTTTTGCATATCTCCCA
Source organism: Sapajus apella (assembly GCF_009761245.1). Taxonomy (NCBI): domain Eukaryota; kingdom Metazoa; phylum Chordata; class Mammalia; order Primates; family Cebidae; genus Sapajus; species Sapajus apella. The sequence goes on from NW_022437021.1 coordinate 8,097,850, forward strand.
CATGTCAGCAACAAATTGCCCTTAAAAATGGTCAGTACATTTACATCTAATATACGTGTAGGCCATCATGATTTGCCTACACATATAGGCCAATTTGACCACACTGACTATTTTTAATACATATACAGCATGGAATATTACATATGTAATATTCCATGTGTAATATTCCATATGTAAATTACATATACACCATGGAATATTACAGAGCCATAAAAAAGGATATCATATTCTTTGCAGCAAAATGAACAAAGCTGGAGGCTATTATTCTAAGCAAATTAATTCAGAAACAGAAAATCAAATATCTTATGTTTTCACTTATAAGTATGAGCTAAACATTGAGCACACATGGACATAAACATGGGAACAATAGACACTGCAGACTTTGGTGGGGGTCGTTGGGGGGAAGGCATCGAAAAGCTGCCTACTGGGTGACAGGATCCATACACCAAACTTTAGCATCACACAATATACCCATCAACAAACCTATACATGTACCCCCTATATCTAAAATAAAAGGTGAAATTTTAAAAAAATACAAAAATATTTTAGAAATATTAGTGGAAGGCAAAAGAACTATAATGTTCTGCCATTCACCTGCTGAGTGGTAAATCAAAGCGGATTGTCCTAAATGTGGGAAATGTGAGAAAATTTATATTTCTGCTTGAGCTTAAAAGTCCACAAAAACATCACTTGATCTGACTGACATAGCTGCTAAAAGTGTCCTATATGTGGCACCTATAGACCCCACTGACAAGAGGAAAGCATAGAGATGGCAATTGTGTTTGAGTGTAAATATCAGGCAGCTTGAAGGGCAGAGTCAGCACGTTGTTAATAAGGGACTCCACAGGTAAGAGTAACATTCACTAAGTGGAGAGCTAGATTATAGGTCACTCACTGAGCATGTTAGACAGATCTGCAGGAAGTGCCATTAGTTGGGATATTTTTGTATAAAATAGCAAAGTATGTGCATAGATAAAATACCATGGAGTTTTATAATTGCCATTTATGATTTGGTGGAAGAAAGTGAAGAAGGGTTAAATGACTTGTCCAATTTCACACAGCAAGGCAGTTATAAAGCTAAAACCATAACCCATGGAAGAGAAAATTTTCAGCTTTCAAATACCTGAAATGTATCTGATGTTGTATATAATAGCGGTCTCATGCTGAGCTGCCATTTTATTCTCATCATGTGACAGAAAAAGAAAAAAAAGCACACCAGATGCATTACAGCCTTAGGATTTCCTTAAGAGTCTGAAAATATGTATTTTAGCAATAAAGAAGGCATTTTTCTCCCATGTTCCCACTGCTTTTGTTTTGGAAAAAAAAAAAAAAGTCATACATTTTTACCATGCATGAGTCCTTAAATGAAGAAAAATGTGCACATTTTCTTCACATGCTTTAGTTCAAGTGACATTCGTACTCAAAAATACAGTTTTTGCACACTCTCCACTAAGTGCTCTCTTAATAGTTTCTTGAGAAAAGGCTTAATATTGCATTTTATACTTCAAAAATGAAAGTAATGTGGGTTTTTTTTTAGAAAGTCAACCAAGAGTCTTTTGTCTATAATTAAAATGGTCAAACCACTAGATTTATAACAGGATTATACTACTCTAGCTTCCTAAGTTCACCTTTTTTATGTTGCTTTAATTCACTACATTTTTAAAATAAGGTAGCCAAAAGAAATCTGATTAGAAAACAGACAGAAAAGGCTGGGCGCAGTGGCTCATGCCTATAATCCCAGCACTTTGGGAGGCCGAGGCAGGCAGAGGTCAGGAATTCGAGACCACCCTGGCCAGCATGGTCCAACCCCATCTTTACTAAAGATACAAAAAATTAGCTGGGTATGGTGGCACATGCCTGTAGTCCCAGCTACTCACTTCAATCTCGGAGGATCACTTGAACCTGGGAGGCGGAGATTGCAGTGAGCGGAGATTGCACCACTGCACTCCAGCCTGGGTGACAGAGCAAAACTATGTCTCAAAAAAAAAAAGGAAAAATTATTATATGGTAGTAGAAGCATTGTCTTAAATTATTATATTACTTTAGGCATAAAATCAGGAGTACATGCCCATTGCCTCCATTTACCAGCCACAGATATTTATGGTTGCTATGCTTTAATGCAGTATTTGGTACAGCATCCCCTTACAGCACTTTCTCTTTTACTTAGTGTCTTGATGAAAATTATTTGCAATTTTTCATCTTCTCTGTTGTAGTAAATGCCAATATTTTATGAACAGGCAAAATGGAAATGCATTGACTCTTTTTAAAAAAAATCACTTTCATCAACGTAAACAATAAAAGCATGCACTGTTGTATTTATGAGTATCCACTTAAAACGTTTTTAATTATCAGCAATTATTTATTATATATAGATACTTAAGATATCCACCTTGAATATGTAACATAGATCCTCAAAGAGTTGGTCATTGGCTCGGTATCTCTAAAATTATACTTGGATCATAAGAAATAATTGGCCAGATATAATGGCTCAAGTCTGCAACCCCAGCAGTTCTAGACCAACCAGGACAACACAGTGAGATCCAGTCTCTAAAACAATTTTTAAATTAATTGGGTGTGGCAGTATAAGCTCATAGTTCTAGCCACTCAGGAAGCTGAGGTGGGGAGATTCCTTGAGCCCAGGAGTTTCATGAGCTATGATTGTGCCACTGCACTTCAGCCTGGGCAACATACTGAGACCCTCTCTTTAAAGATAATAATAAAAATAATAATTGATGAGTAATTACCTATGTACATATTATAAATAGCTTATTGAAATATGCTCAACATTTACAAGCCATTAGCAGTAAACTTTGGTGTACTAAGAAATTAAAATAAGACAGGTTGATGCACATTGCTGTTTCTTGGGTCTCTGGCAGATATTTCTTTATTATAATTAAGCAAATGCTATTTATGACTGATCCATGTAGTATAATATATATACTTTCCCATTCTTACACAAAGTACTATTTTTATTGATCTAATTTTTATGTAATTATTATTCTTCATCCCTAAAAATTACCCCAGTTATACAAATCTTTATTCAATATATCCCAACACATCAGGAATCCTAACAATTCCATCTTCACAGGGACATCTCTTCCAGACACCTCTTACTTGCTTAGCCTGGTCAGGTTGCTTTCTAGTTATCTTCCTTTCATTCTCCTTTGCTGTTATCCTAGGAATTCTCTTTACCTTTCCCTTATACTAAATGTTCCATTTCCTAGATACCATATATTCTCTTTTTCTTGGTTTACTCCCTGCTTTGGGGGAGCATATGCTTCAGCAGCTTCCTAGGAAAGGATAGATGTAAGATTTTTTCCACATCTTGTGTGTCTGAAAATATTTTTATGTTTACCTTTGATTGATAGTACAGAATTCTAGATTGGAAATAATTTCCACCAGGCAATGTCAATACAGCCTTCTAACTTTCAGTACTACTAAGAAGTCTAATATCACTCTTATTATTGATCTTTTAAAGGAAATTTTGTTTTTGTTTCTGCCCTTATTTTTGTTTTTCCCCTCTCTGGAAACTTGTACAATCTCATCGGGACTCAGGTATTCTTGCTTTGGCCTTATGTTTTATCAATTGTGCTTAGCTCATGCTGTAATTATTTTGGCCTGCTCAAACTGTTTGTGTACGTAAGGGAGAAGTCAAAGGAGTTCATTCATATCTTAAACATAACATTAAAAAAAAAAAAAGCAGTGGTCTCAGAAGCAATATTTCCTGATTAGAGGTCTAAAAAGTATTTGTACCAGCTCTCCTAACCGTTAAAACCAGGTCATATTCTTTCTTGGTCCACCTCTTACTGGGTTGTTACCTTGGAAGTAGGGACTTCATTTTCATTGGCTTATTTAATTTAAGATAAATCAGAGAGTAGTGGTCTATTTGTTTATGACTGAACATTTCGTTATGCCTAAAGACATTAAGATTAATAATACTAGAAACTAGTATTTTATTTAGATGGCCAAGTCACAGTAGAAAATAAAAACTTATCTTTTAGTATTATAATCACCATATGCTGATGATGACTTTCAATGCCACTTTTCCCAAAGAGAAATATTTTTAAAAATACTTTTAAAAGAAAACTCAGAGTAAAATTATAAAAGAAGGTCACATAGATCTTTATCCTTTATACCATCCTTTCCTCAATTATGTCTCCAAAATTATAGATTTTATACAACTTTCAGAAGCTATGACAAGTCACTCAATGCTCAGGATAATGAATTAGAAGGAAAGCTAGGGATCTCTTTGAGATTCAGCATACTTTATTATCTTGATTACAATTTTCTTTTAAAAATTTCAGACTAGTGGTTTGGTAATGCATCTTAGAACTTTTCATCCATGGTTGTCTCTATTATCTAGCACAATTTAAAGATATTAAACTATTTTATCTCTGTATGTATTATCAAGGTGCCTTCCTGGGGCAAAACAGTAAACTTCACTCTCCATGTTCTTAGCAGATTTTTCTATGTACTTGATTTTCCTATGCTTCAAGGACATCTTTATGTTCATGAAGCAACAATAAGAAAGTCACTTTTAGAAACTTTTCTAGTTATCCAAAGGAGAGCATTTTTTTTAAAAAAAGGTGAACAAGTACTAGATAGTAGGCACTATAGTAGTCATCTTCATTTGTCTATCTCATAATATTTAATTCTTACTTGACTATTGCATAGTAAACATTCATACCCACATTTTAAAATGTTTTAAAAACTGAAGCTCAGAAGGAATAATTTTCTTCACCTTCCAAAGTTATAACTGGTAACATCAAAATTTGCATACGAGTTTTCTTCTAACTGAAAAACCTATGTTTTTCCAATTTTGATGAGTAAGTTTAAATAGAAAATGATCATGTTTGCTTGTCTGCCAGGAATAAAACATTGAAGAGTTTAAAACATTTTTTCTCTTAGGAGAAAAATGGTATAAGCTTTAAAAAGATTGCTTTTAAAAACTTCACAATTATTACAATTTAGAAAGTATTTAACATATTAAATGGCTAGATATATCACTTTTATGATAGAAAGCATTTCTTCTTCAGCTTCTGCTTCTGAAACTAGTAGATCAGGTAATTCAAATAAGACCCTGGCTAAAGATCCAGATTGAAAAAAGCATCTGTCTCCATACATTCTAATGAAATAAAAATATAGACATAACCATCAGGAATATGCTTGTGGAGTGTCACTAGTATGTCAAGAAGTTCAACAAATTTTTGGAAGATGGAAAGATAATGGAGCATTTCTTGATAAAAACAGGAGAGAACATACTGTATAAGAACTATAAGGCCAAAGTTGCCTAATCTGTTCATGGAAACCCAAAAGCAGCAGGTGTAATGGAGGCTAGGAGTGAGATATAGGTTTGAAAATAGCAAAATTAACTGAAGACATGTGAACAGAAAAACTGGAGTAGATGTCCCTCTATTCTTCCTCATTTCAACTCAGACATAGGCATCAGGATTTTATCTAAGCCTTATACCAATCCTAAATGGCTCCTCTCCAAAGAAATTATCAGGAAAACTACTGCAAATGTTTTCCTGATAATTTCTTTATTTTCCCCATTCTGACATTTAAGGCCCTGCAGCCTGATTTCCAGTACCCTACGGTCTCATTGTGTCTGTCTGATGTCAGTACCGAAACAAAAACAACTATGGATTTTTTTTTTTTTTTAGATCAACTCAAGATTAAATAAAGGGAATTCGGTGATTATAAAATCAATGGAAGTGATGGAGCAGCAAGATCTACAATTGCCTTTCAGAAATGATTTCCAGAGCAGTACAGAAGTGATCCACAAGAGCAATTGCTACTACTGTAGCAAGTGGAACTATGGAAACTATGGAGCTCATGAACTCCCAGATCAAAATACAGGACTCAGTAAAGAGTGCCTGCCCACACTCTGACAAAGAGAAAGCTGGAGATTGGAGATTGGAACATTCCTGCAGAGATACATCTCTGACACCTTTATTGCCAGCTGAAAGGAACAAAATGACAGCAGGAAGATGGGTTTTTTTTCCTCTCTTCTACTTTACAAATATGATACAATTGTATCTAATGCACAGAACCTACTTTACTCCCAAAATCATGGCTGTTGTGGAGTCTAGGGAATATGTAGTTGTTAGATTTTCAGCCAGTGCTAAATAAATCAATAAATAAGACATACTAGCAAGAAGTGAATCCTGATGCTGAGAACAATCAGACTACATCCACCAAACTCTAAGGATAAAAGAAAAAGTCATGCACTGGCAGTCCCATGCCTCATTCCATAGAGAGCTCCTAGTCAGAATACCAATTAAGGTGGAGACCTAAAAGAAAAACACACCTATTTACATAATAGCAAAGAATCCCCCAAACCACCCACTCACCCCTCCACCTAATCGCCATTCCAACCAAAGATCATTACGTATCAGAAGAGAAGCTTTGCGCAGTGGCAGGATCGTAGCCAATGAGGTTTATCCGAGGCGCGATTATTGCTAATTGAAAACTTTTCCCAATACCCCACCGTGACTACTTGCAATACAGTCGGCACTGGCAGTTTTTGACAGTCTCTACGGAGACTGATAATTTTTAAAAAAGCAAAAGAAAAGAAAAGAAAGAAAAGAAAAGAATCAAATCATGAAAGAGAATAATGACCAAAATAAGAAAATAGAAAATTTAACATCAGAGAAAAACAGATCACTAGGGAAGCAGAAGAGAAATTTCTGATAAAAGTATCAACTAGAGTATGTGAATGCATTGTTATGGATTTATATTAATATTGCTAAAATGAAAGAGAAATAACATATTTTAAAGTGTAGGAAAGAAAGCACGGCAGAAAATGTGAATGAGAAGAGACAAAAGAACATTCCAGAGGATACAGCCTCCAAATAGTAGGAGTTTCAGAAAAATGGAGCATCCTCATATGCAGCAGACCTGGAGAGTATCTAATCCAGACTGGAGCAAGAAATACAAGAATAGAAGGAAAAAATTCTGGGAGAAGGGGAATTTTACATGCTAGTATTATGATGCAAAGGGTATAAAGATGCTAGAAATGTTTCTCCTAGAAGCAACCCAAGTATGGTGACATTGTTCCCATAGAAAAGAAACCTAATCCTAGCACATTATTTGACAATAAAGAAACAGCATAAATACTGTTCACTTGCACTTTAAGAGTCAACCTAAAATCATGTAGCTTTTAAATATTGGTTCAAAGGTATAAAATATTATCTATGCCAAATAAAAAATCTACAGGGTGAGTCCAGGCCACAGTCCTCAGCTGACAACTCAGCAAATGCTATTTAGCTGCCAGAACCTCTGAGATAGTAGTCTTAAACCATTGGTTTCAAAAGTTTCATTTATTTGAACAGTTTGTAGCCATTATTACATTTGATCCTGAGACACAAGGGAGGAAAAGCATGGTTGTGATTTCAGAAATGAAATATAAATAGCAACAAATTTAATAATATAAAAGTAAAGCTATAGAAGATAGCTATTTGGAAGCAGAAGGCAGAGAAAGGTAAAGGAAAAAACAGGTACATGTGAGTCTTTATTCCATGAGTCAGAGGGCAAGTGATGCTGCTAGTAGTTAATGGCAAATACAATTTTTTTTAAATGATGTAAACATAGCATTTGAATTAGAGAAGAGATCAATAGACAAAAATAATAATTAAGCCATAAATATTTGAGATCAGAAGGGAAAAAGCTAAGCCAAATTCTCATGTCTCAAAGAAGTCAATGAATATTTATTAAATGCCTTCCCTGTACCAGGCAGTATTCAGGCACTGAGGATGAAATAATGCACATAAAAGAAGCGGAAAACTGATTCTTAAAATGTATCTCATTTCTGTTCACTGTATTAGTCCATTTTCATACTGCTGATAAAGACATACCTGAGACTGGGCAATTTACAATGAAAAGAAGGTTTAATGAAGAACTCACAGATCCACGTGGCTGGGGAAGCCTCACAATCATGGCAGAAGGCAAAGAGAAGCAAGTCACATCTTATGTGGATGACAGCAGGCAAAGAGAGAGCTTGTGCAGGGAAACTCTGCCCTACAAAGCCATCAGATCTCGTGAGAGCCATTCACTATCACAAGAACAGCATAGGAAAGACTCACCCCCAAGATTCAGTCATCTCCCACCAGGTCCCACTCATAACACGTCGGAATTATGGGACATACAAGATGAGATTTGAGTAGGGACACAGAACCAAACCATATCATTCACCCTCTCTCTTTTGCCTAGAATGTTTATCACTTTGATTTTCTGGTGAACTTTCATTCCTCCAACATAAACCCATACTTACAAGCATGGAATCTGATCATTACTGAAGAAATAGAGGTAAAGATATGTAATCTAGTACATAAGGACTAACCACTAGAAAATATCAAAACAGAAATCATAGAATAAGTTTGGCTATGGGTACCAACACTGGTAATGGAGAAATGTGGATAAGGAGACTATGCCTTTTTCTGAAATGTTCTTTCTGTTATCTGATAGGCCACTATGGTGGGAATGGGTGTGTGACCCCTTCAGCAACAAACTTGTTGCCCTTGCTGCTGGAAGTGCTGTTGACAGACTGTCTTTGGCTGCCAGTCTCTTCAGGAATTGCATAAGATGCAGAAATCCATTTCTCCCAAAGTAAAGCAGCTTTCCAGGCAGCTCACATTTAATGACCAACCGATGCTGAAGATGGGCTTGGCCATCTCAACCAAACTTGAAACAGATGACTCTTAAGTTCCATTCTAGCTCCTAAGAACTCTTTGGGGTCAGCAGACATTGTCGTTGGACCTGTGTCATAGCCTGACTTCTCCTCCATTTCTGCTTTCTTCCATTCCTTTTCAAATGGTTCATCCCACAATTTCTCACTTATCAAATTGTTAATTCCACAATTTCTCACTAATACCACAATTTTCTCACTAACAGTAAATACTGCTTGCAAGTATTACATTGATTAATATAAGTTTAAATGCTAGAAAAGAGTCAGTGATGATTTATTCAAAGTTATGCAGAACACAAGGATAATTAGACAGTAAAACAAATAATTCATGTGATAATAAAATTCACTTTCACTTTTTATTGATGTAAGTTCTTCTTTATTTTATTCCACTTTGCTCTTTTCTTAATTTTGAATGTTTGCCAAGGATGGATAGCTTTCTACTCAATATCTAGCCCTGAACATAAAATTTTATGTTGCTTTTGCATATACACAAAATATTGCTAGTTGTTTATTGCCATGTTTCCTTTCTAATGTACAGACACTTCAGTCTCATCAATGCTCATATCATGGCAAGACAGTGTCACTGACTAGCCAAAAAAAAAAAAACACATTTCCATTGATTTCTGTGCATGTTTGTTACTTTCTCACCAAATGATACTAAATTCTATATACTTACCTTATTAAAAAGATAATTATTTCAAGCATGCAAATATAATAATAAATAATGGTAATTTTATTGGTGTAAAAAATGGTAAAATGTCATTAATTTTTAATGCAGATGTATGTCAACAGAGATAATTGCTTGATTTTATCATCTAGAAAACAGCTTACTTTTATTTTTAGAAATGCTGTCAATAAATGCAGTAATTTCTGTGACTTTACTCTTCAAAGATCTTGCTTAAAATACTTAAAGTATGTGCCTCTAAAGCAGAGTCTAGCTCCATTATTTATATAACTCTGATTCTTAAATATTTTGTATAAGGCAAATGGTCAATACATTTTTAAAGAATGTATGAATAAATGAATGAATGAATGAGCTTGCTTCATACAATATTTTATTCAGAAATCTTTATTCATTTAATATTGTATACTGACCTCTTTATATTTTTCCAATCATGTTATAAGTTCTGTATATGTCAGCTTCCTTATGGCCCCTGGGCACTCCAAGTCTCCACTTTTTATTTATTAAAATCACAAATATTTATTAAATACCTATTTGTGCCAAGCAGCATGCCGGATGCTGAGGATATAATAATATACATGAAGTGGGAAAACAGATGCTTTAAATGCTTTTATAGTTTTTCATGCTCTTTTTTCCACCTGGGATGCTTCATTACTTTTATTTTCTAACAAACATCTATTTCTCCAAAATAAAGTCATGTGTAAGTGCATAGAGTCAGACTGCCAGTGTTCAAACTCTGGCTCTGCAGTTACTAGTTATATAACTTTGGATAAGTTTCTAAGCCTGTGAATTTTCCATTTTCTCATATTTAGAATGGTATATAACTCATACAGTTGTCAGAATTAAATGATTAAAATGTATGTAAAAGCCTCAGCTTAGTGCCTGGTACATACTTATTCAATAATCACTAGCTATTATTCCAGCATCACTATGCCCTGCTGTTAGAAAAAGTTAAATCCTGACAACAAATTCCAAATATAACAGCTGCCACCAAAATAGAGTGACTTTAGATATCAGAAAAGTCCTTTTATGGCCATACTGCCCAAAACACCTTCAACTTCATATGGAACCAAAAGAGAGCCCACATAGCCAAGTCAATTCTAAGCAAAAAAGAGCAAAGCTGGAGGCATCACACTACTGGACTTCAAACTATACTACAAGGCTACAGTAATCAAAACAGCATGGTACTAGTACTAAAACAGAGATATAAACCAGTGGTATAGAACAGAGTCAATGCCACAAATTTACAACCATCTGATCTTTGACAAACCTGACAAAAACAAGCAATGGGGAAAGGATTCCCTGTTTAATAAATGGTGTTGGGAAAACTGGCTAGCTATGTGCAGAAAGCAGAAACTGGACCCCTTCCTGACACCTTACACTAAAATTAACTCCAGGTGGATAAAAGACTTAAACATAAGACCTAACACCATAAAAACCTTAGAAGAAAACCTAGGCAAAACCATTCAGGACATAGGCATAAGCAAGGACTTCATGACCAATATTTTATTGGTCATAGGCAAGGACTTCATGACCAAAACACCAAAAGCATTGGCAACAAAAGCCAAAATAGACAAATGGGATCTAATTAAACTCCAGAGCTTCTGCACAGCAAAAGAAACAATCATTACAGTGAACCGGCAACCAACAGAATGGGATAAAATTTTTGCAATCTACCCACCTGACAAAGGACTTATATCCAAAGTCTACAAAGAACTAAAACAGATTTATAAGAAAAAAGAACAAACAAACCCATTCAAAAGTGGACAAAGGACATGAACAGACATTTTTCAAAAGAAGACATATATGAGGCCAACAAACATATGAAAAAGTGCTCATCATCACTGATCATTACAGAAGTGCAAATTAAAACCACATTGAGATACCATCTCACACCAGTTAGAATGGCAATCATTAAAAAATCAGGAGACAACAGATGCTGGAGAGGATGTGGAAAAATAGGAACAGTTTTACGCTGTTGGTGGGAGTGTAAATTAGTTCAAACATTGTGGAAGATGGTGTGGTGATTCCTCAAGGACCTAGAAATAGAAATTCCATTTGACCCAGCAATCCCATTACTGAGTATATATCCAAAGGATAATAAATCATTCTATTATAAGGACACATGCACAAGTATGTTTATTGCAGCACTGTTCACAATAGCAAAGACCTGGAACCAACCCAAATGCCCATCAATGATAGACTGGACAGGGAAAATATGGCACATATGCACCATGGAATGCTATGTAGCCATAAAAAAATGATAAGCTCCTGTCATTTGCAGGGACATGGATGAACCTGGAAACAATCATTCTCGGTAAACTGACACAAGAACAGAAAATCAAACACCGCATGTTTTCACTCAAAGGTGGGTGTTGAACAATGAGAACACATGGACACAGGAAGCAGCAAACCACATTGCCATGTATGTACCTATCCAACACTCACGCATGTTCTTTACATGTACTCCAGAACCTAAAAAGCAACAATATATATATATATATATACACATATATATATATACACATATATATATATACACATATATATATACACATATATATATATACACACACATATATATATATATACTGTTTTATTCACTATTTTTAATAAAAAATTTAAAGGTTCTTTTAAAAATAAAATATTGTCCATGTTGTTGCATGTTGCAGAATTTCCTCCTTTTTAAAGGTTACATAATATTCAATTGTATGTATCAATTATGTCTTCTTTATACATTTATCTGTTAATAAACATTTAGATTATTTCGTTGAATGCATTATGCTAAGTGAAGTAAGCCAGTTACAGGAAGACAAATACTGCATGATCCCACTTATATGAGGTAACTAAGCTACTTAAATTGTTAGAATTTAAGTATTCTACTCTTTAGAATTAGAAATTGTAATTCCACTCTTTAGAATTAGAGTAGAATGTTGGTTACTAGGGGATGGAAGGAGGGGAAAATAAGGAGTTACTCATCAATGGGCATAAAATTTCAGTCAAGAAAGATAAATAAGAAGTGAAGCGGCCGGGCGCGGTGGCTTAAGCCTGTAATCCCAGCACCGTGGGAGGCCGAGGCGGGTGGATCACGAGGTCAAGAGATCGAGACCATCCTGGTCAACATGGTGAAACCCCGTCTCTACTAAAAATACAAAAAATTAGCTGGACATGGTGGCGCGTGCCTGTAATCCCAGCGACTCGGGAGGCTGGGGCAGGAGAATTGCCTGAACCCGGGAGGCGGAGGATGCGGTGAGCCGAGATCGCACCATTGCACTCCAGCCTGGGTAACAAGAGCGAAACTCCATCTCAAAAAAAAAAAAAAAAAGAAGTGAAGCAAGGTGGCAGAATAAAGGACCCCACCAATCATTCCTCCAGCAAGAACACGACATTAACAACTATCTACATAGAAAAAACACCTTCATCAGAACCAAAAATCCAGTAATCACTCATAGTACCTAGTTTTAACTTCATATTCACTAAAAGAGGCATTGGAAGAGATAGATAAAACAGTCCTGAATCACCAATGCCACCCCACCCCTTCCCAGTAGTGGTGGCTTGGTGCAGAGGGCATCTCTAGGTGCTCAGGAAGGGAGAGGACAGCAATTGTGAGGCAGTGAACTCAGTACTGTCCTGTTAAAGCAGAAAGAAAAACCTGGCCTAATCAGCTAATGTCCACCCACAGAGGGAGCGAAAAACAGCCTAAGCCAGAGGGGAATCAAAGATCCCAGTGGTCGGAACTTGAGTGCCTTCAAACCTTGCCACCACGGGCTACAGTACTCTGAATCTCCAAGTAAATTTGAAAAGCAGTATAAGCTATAATGACTGTAACTCTTAGGCATGTTCTGATGTTGAACTGGGCCCATAGACATTAGATTGAGGGGACAGGCAACATACTGAGACACAAGCTGGGGCAGCCAAGGGAGTGCTGGCATCAGCCCTCCTGTAACCTCAGACAGCACAGACCGCAGCTCCAAAATAGATCCCTTCCCTCTGCATGAAGGGAAGAGAATGAAGAGTTGGGAGGACTTTTCCTTGCACATTGGATACCAGCTCAGCCACAGCAGGATTGGGTTAGAGTCGTGAGGCCCCCTATTTCAGGCCCTAGCTCCAGACATTTCTAGACACACCCTGGCCAGATGGGAACCCACATCCTTGAAGGAAAGGACCCAGTCTTGAAAGCATTCATCACCTGCTAACTAAAGAGGCATTGGGCCCTAAATAACCAGCAGTGATGCCCAGGGGCTACATCAAGGGTCTGCGGTGAGCCTCTGAGAGTTGTTGGATTCAGGTAATACTTAGCACATTACCACCTGTGGTGGTAATGTGGCAAAACTCCTTCTGCTTGACATTAGGAGAGGTAAAAGTAAAGGAGACTTTGTCTTGTACCATAGTTAACAGCATGACCACAGTGAAGCAGAGCACCAAGCAAGCTCTTGGGGTTCTCAACTCTAGGACTTGATTCTTGGATGGCATTTCTGTACCTGCCCTGGGGTGAGTCCCAGGCCAGAAAGAATTCACCACAAGCTAACTTAAGAACCCATGGGCCTTAAGGAAACATTGACTGGTAGTCTGGCAGTACTCCTCATGGCCTGGGGTGGTGGTAGCTACAAGGTGAAGCTCTCTGCCTTTGGAAATGGAAGGCAAGAGTGGGAAGAACTGCATCTTGTGGTTTGAGTGCAAGCTTAGCCCAATACAATATAACAAACACCAGGTAGTCTTTTAACATTCTAGACTCTAGTCCTTGACTCCTGGACAGTAACTCTGGACCCAGCTGGAGCCTGGGGCACCTCACCATCCTGAAAGGAAAGACACAGATCTGGCTGGCTTTGCTATCTGCTGATTGTAGAGCCTCAGAGCCTTGAGTGAACACAGGCAGTAGCCAGGAGTGGTTACAGCAGGCCTTGCATGAGACCCAGTGCTGTGATGGCTTCAGGTCTGATCCAGAGCAGTCATAGTGTTGGTGGCCACAGGGGTGCTTATGTCACTCCATTCCAAACTTTAGGTGGCTCAGGACCAAGGGAGAGACGCTGCTTGTTTGGGAAAACGTAAGGGAAGAAAACAAGAACCTCTGCTTGGTAATTCAGAGAATTCTCCCTGATCTTGTCAAAGATTATCAAGGCAGTACCTCTACAAGTCTGCAAGAACCACAATGTGTTATTGGGCTTTGTGTGCCCACCTAAAATAGAGACAGCTTAGATCACAACACCTAAGTCCTTTCAAATATCTGGAAAACCTTCCCAAGAAGGATAGCTACAAATAAGCCCAGGCAGTGAACCCTACAATAAATACCCAACTCTTCAATGTCCAGACTCTGAAGAACATCTACTAGCATAAATACCATACAGGAAAGCATGACCTCACCAGATGAAGTAAATACGGCACTAGGAACCAATTGTGAAGAAAGAGAGATATAAAACCTTTCAGACAGAGAATTCAAAATAGCTATTTTAAGGAAACTCAAAGAAATTCAAGATAACACAGAGAATGAATTTAGAATTCTAGCAGATAAATTTAACAAAGGGATTGAAGTAATGTTTTAAAAATTAAGGTGAAATTCTTGAGCTGAAAAAATGCAACTGACATACTAAAGTGTTCATCGAAGTCCTTTAGTAGTGGAATTAATTAGGCAGAAGAAAGAATTAGTGAACTTTAAGGCAGCCTATTTGAAAATTTTCTCTGACTTCCTATTTGAAAATACACAGTCAGAGGAAACAAAAGAAGAAAGAACAAACAAAGAATGAAGCACAGCTATAGGATATCGAAAATAGGCACCAAAGGACAAATCTGAGTTCCTGGGTGTAAAGAGGAGGAAGAGAAAGAGATAAAGGTAGAGAGTTTATTCAAAAAGATAGTAACAGATAACTTCCCAAACCTAGAGAAAGATATTAATAGCCAACATAAGAAGGTTATAGAACACCAAGCAGATTTAACCCAGATAATACCACAAGGTATTTAATAATCAAATTCTCAAAGGTTAAGGATAAAGACAGGATCCTAAAAGCAGCAAAAGAAAAGAAGCAAATAACATACAATGGAGCGCCAATACATTTGGCAGCAGGCTTTTCAGTGGAAATCTTACAGGCCAGAAGAGAGTGGCATGGTATATTTAAAGTGCTTAAGGAAAAAAATCTATCCTAGAATAATATATCTGGTGAAAATATCCTTCAAACATGAAGGAGAAATAAAGACTTTCCCAGAAAAATAAGAGCTGAGGGTTTTCAGCAATACCAGACCTATCATACAGGAAATATTAAAGAGGATACTTCAATCAGAAAGAAAAGGACATTAATGAGCAATAAATAATCATCTGAAGGTACAAAACCAGCAATAAATAATCATCTGAAGGTACAAAACTCACTGTTAACAGTACACAGAAAAATGCATTACATTGTAACACATAACTGTGGCATGTAAACTATTCTTATCCTAAGTAGAAAGACTAAACAATGAACCAATCAAAAATAATATCTACAACAGCTTTTTAAGACATAGTCAGTACAATAAGATATAAATAGAAACAACAAAAAGTTAAAAAGTGGGGAGATGAAGTTAAGACCGTACTTTTATCAGTTTTATTTTTGCTTGTTTCTTTGTTTATGCGAATAGTGGTAAGTTGTCTTCAGTTTAAATAACGTGTTGCAAGATAGGATTTGCAAGCCTCATGGTAACATCAAACCAGAAAATGCACAATGGATACACAAAAAAATAAAAAGCAAGGAACTAAATTATATCACCCGAGAAAATTACCTTCACTATAGGAAGACAGGAAAGAAAGAAAGGAGGGAGATGAGATCACAAAGCAACAGAAAAGCAATCACAAAGTGGAAAAAACAAATCGCAAAGTAAGGACTAACTTACCAATAATAACATTGAATGTAAATGGACTTAACTCTCCAATCAAAAACATACAGTGGCCAAAGGATAAAAAAGCAAGACTCAATGATCTCTTGCCTACAAGAAACACACTTCACTTATAAAGACATACAGACTGAAAATAAAGAGAGGGAAAAATATTCTATTCCAATGGAGGTCAAAAAAGAGCAGGAGTAGCTATACTTATATCAGACAAAATAAATTTCAAGACAAAAATTATGAGAAGAAACAAAGAAGGTCACTATATATTAATAAAAAGGTGAATTCAGAAAGAGGATATAATAATTTTGAACATATATGCTCCCAACACTGGAGCACCCAGATATAAAAAGGTGCTCCTTTTTATAGAGCTAAAGAGAGAGGTAAGTCATAACACAATAATAGCTGGTGGCTTACACATTACACTTTCAGCCTTGGACAGAAAATTTTTCAAAAAAGAATAGTCAGACTAAATCTGCATTATAAATCAAATGGATATAATAGATATTACAGAACGTTTCATCCAAGAACTGCAGAATTCACGTTCTTTTCCTACACACGTGGGTCATTCTCAGTATAGAACATATGTTAGGTCACAAAACAAGTCTTAAAAAATTCAAAGTTGAAATAATATCAAACATCTTCTCTGACCACAGTGCAATAAAACTAGAAATTAATAACAAGGAATTTTGGAAACTATACAAATACATGAAATTAAACAAGATGTTACCAGTGGGCCAATTAAGAAATAGGAAGGAAATTTAAAAGTATATTGAAACAAATGATAATGGAAACACAACATATCAAAATCTATGGAATACAGCAAAGGCAGTACTAATGGGAAAGTTTATAGCTATAAGTGCCGACATCGCAAAAGAGAGAAAACTTCAAATAAACAATCTAATGATGCATCTTAAAGAACTAAAAAAGCAAGAACTAATGAAATCAAAAATTAGTAGAAGAAAAGAAATAAAGATCAGAGCAGAAATAAATATTTAAAAATACAAAAGATCAATGTAACAAAAAGTTGGGGGCTTTTGTTTTGAAAAGTTTAACAAATTTGACAAACCTTTAGCTAGACAGAGAAAAATAAAGAAAATTTAAATACATAAAATCAGAAATGATAAAGGAAACATTTAAGTTGATACTGCAGAAATTCAAACCATCATTAGTGGCTACTGTGAGCAACTACATGACAATAAATTGAAAAATCTAGACAAAATGGACAAATTCCTAGATACAGACAACCTACTAAGATTGAAACAGGAAGAAATCCAAAATTTGAACAGATCAATAACAAGTAATGAGATCAAACCCATAATAAAAAGTCGCCTAGTAAAGAAAAGTCTCGAACCCAATGGCTTCACTACTGAATTTTACCAGCCATTTAAAGAATGAAAACCAATTCTACTAAAACTATCCTAAACAATAGAGGAGAAGAGAATACTTACAAACTAATTTTACAAAGCCAGACAAAGACCCATCAAAAAAAAAAAAAAAAGAAAGAAAGAAAAAGAAAACTACAGGCCAATATCTCTGATAAGTATTGATGCAAAAATCCTCAACAGGATACTAGCAAACCAAATTTAGCAATACATTAGAAAGATCATTCATCATCACAAAGTGGGATTTATCCCAGGGATTCAAAGATGGTTCAGCATATGTAAATCAATCAATGTGATACATCATATCAACAGAATGAAGGATAAAAAGCATATAATCATTTCAATTGATGCTGAAAAATCATTTGATAAAATTCAACATCCCCTCAGGATAAAAATCCTAAAAAAACTGAGAATGGAAGGAACATATATGATATATATGATAGAAGCCATATATGACAGACCTACATGGGCATCTTTGTCTTGTTCCAGATATTAGTATTCTAACTGTAAAGGGAAAAACTGAAAGCCATTTCCCTAAGACATGGAACAAGATAAGAATGCCCAGGGGCACCAGTTATTAAGCATAGTACTGGAAGTTCTAGCTAGAGCAACCAGACAAGAGAAATATATAAAGGACATCAAAATTGGAAAGGAAGACATCAACTTATTCTTGTTTGCAGATGATATGATCTTATATTTAGAAAAACATTAAAGACTACACCAAAAAACTATTAGAAGTGGTAAATTCTGTAAAGTTGCAGGATACAAAATCAATAAACAAAATCAATAGTATTTCTATATGCCAACAGTAAACAATGTGAAAAAAAATGTAAAAAGTAATCCCATTAAGATATTCACATATAAAATTAAATACCTAGAAATTAAACAAAGAAGTAAAAGATCTCTACAATGAAAACTATAAAATATTTATGCAAGAAATTGAAGATGACACCAAAAAATGGATATTTCATGCTCTTGTATTATAATAATAAATGTTGTTCAAATGTCCATACTACCCAAAGAAACATACAAATTCAATGCAATCCCCATCAAAATACCAATGATGTTATTCACATAAATAGAAAAAAAATTCTAAAATTTATATGTACACACAAAAGTCCCAGAATAAACACAGCTATCTGAGCAAAAAGAACAAAACCGGAGGAATCAGAGTAACTGACTTCAAATTATTCTACGACACAACATGGGCATAAAAAGAGATACACGACCAATGGAACAGAATGGAGAACCCAGAAACAAATCCACACACATACAATGGATTCATTTTTGATAAAGGTGCCAAGAACATACACTGACATATTGAAGACAATCTCTTCAATAAATGGGGCTGGGAAAATTGGATATTCACATGCAGAAGAATGAAGCTAGACCTCTATCTCTTTCCATACACAAAAATCAAATCAAAATGAATTAAAGATGTAAATCTAAGACCTCAAACTATGCAACTAATAAAAGAAAACATAGGGGAAGATTCCCCAGGACATTGGTCTGAGCAAAAATTTCTTGAGCAACATTCTACAAGCATAGACAAGACAACCAAAGCAAAAATAGACAAATACAGCCAGGCGGGGTGGCTCATGCCTGTAATCTCAGCACTTTGGGAGGCCAAGGTGGGTGTATCACCTGAGGTCAGAATTCTAGACCATGGCAAACCCCTGTCTCTACTAAAAATGCAAAAAATTAGATGGGAGTAGGGGGATGTGCCTGTAATCTCAGCTACTTGGGAGGCCGAAACAGAAGAATTGCTTGAACCTAGGAGGCAGAGGTTGCAGATGGTCCCATTGCACTCTGGCCTGACCAACAGAATGAGGCTCTGTCTCAAGAAAGAAAAAAAAAAAGGACAAATGTGATGACACCAAGTTGAAAAGCAAAGAAAACAACAAAGTGAAGAGACAACCCACAGAATAGGAGAAAATATTTGCAAATCACCAATCTGACAAGGGATTAATAACAAGAATATATAAAGAGCTTGAACAACTCTATAGTAAAAATTTAATCCAATTTTTTAAATCATCAAAAGACCTTAATAGACATTCTTAAAAGAAGACATAAAATGGCAAAACAAGCAAAAGAAAAGGTGCTCAACATTATTGATCATCAGAAAAATGCAAATCAAAACTACAATGAGATATCCTCTCATCCCAGTTAAAATGTCTTATATCTAAAAGACAGGCAGTAACAAATGCTGGCAAGGATATGGAGAAAAGAAAATCCTCATATACTGTTGATGAGAATGTAAATTAGTATAGTATATCTGCTATGGAGAACAGTTTGGAGGCTACTCAAAAAAACTAAAAATTAAGCTACCATATGATGCAACAATCCCACTGCTAGTGATATACCCCAAAGAAAGAAAATCATTTTACTGAAGAGATAACTGCACTCCTATGTTTTTTGCAGTACTGTTTACAATAACCAAGACTTAGAAGCAATGTAAGTATCCATCAACAGATTAATAGAAAAGGAAAAACTGGTATGTATACACAATGGAGTACTATTCAGCCATAAAAAATGACATCCGGTCATTTGCTACAACTTTGATGGAACTGTAAGATAATTGTTTTAAGTGAAATAAGCCAGGCACAGAAAGACAAACATGTAAACATGTTCTCACTTATTCGTGGAATCTAAAAATCAAAACAATTGAACTTGTGGACGTTGAGAGTAGAAGGATGGTTATCAAAAGCTGTGAAGGGTAGTGGGAGAGTTGTGGGGAGGTGGAGATGGTTAATGGATAGAAAACAAAAAATAGACTAAATCAGACCTACTATTTGATAGCACAGCAGGGTGACTATAGTCAATAATAACTTAATCGGATATTTTAAAACAACTTAAAGAGTGTACTTGGATTGTTCATAATTCAAAGGATAAATAATTTAGGGAACAGATTTCCCCTGAAAGTGGTATCTTGGATAATTTTCTATATGCATCTATATGTAGTAGATGCTGAATATGGCTTTTTTTTTTTTGTCTTCCTTTACTTCTAGGAAAAAAATATTTTCAGGTCTCAATGGACTGCTTACGATAGTTTACTGGAAATTTATTTCCATGCTGATTATATACATTGCGATGTTTTGCATGTTTGTCCCGTCCAAAACTCATGTTGAAGTTTAATTTCCTTTGTAAAAGTATTAAGAGGTGGGACTTTTAGGAGGTGATTAGGCCGTAAGAACTCCACTGTCTTGAGTAGGATTGGTGTCATTATGAAAGGGCAGGTTCAGTCCCCTCTTGCTATCTCTATTGCCCTGTTATTTTCTGCCCCGGAATGATGCCAAAGAAGTCCCTTGCTAAATGCTGGTACCTTTGTATTGGGACTTACCAGCCTTCAGAACTGTGAGCCAATACATTTCATTCATTATTTTTTAAAAATATTAATAGGCTCTATAGAACTGCTATACAATATTGTACCTATAATCAACAATAACGTATTGTACACTTAAAAATTTGTTAAGATGGTTTATCTCATGTTGTGTTCTTGACACAATAAAAAATAAAATATTGTCTAGCATATGCAATAAAATAGAGAATTGTCAATTGGTTTAGTTGGCCACCTAATCCAGCAATCACTCCAAGGTTGTGGAAGAAATGGGAAAATCAGGAAAATTTGGAAAGGAGCAAAGGAAGAGAATCTAAATTGTTCTAGGTTTCAGGAAGCAAATGTTTCAAAGCAGATCCCTATTGCTTTATTTGGTTATTTCATCAGCCCTATGAAGAAAGTAAAGCTTCCATGATTGCCTTTATTATAACTCTGAATATTCAGACTGAAAATACTACATTGCTTTCATAGTTCCCTTTTATTACAGAATAGAACCAGTACTATAAAACAGGTTATACAGCCTCTTGCCAAATGTTGTTTCTACTACCCAAACTTCTCACACGTGGATAGGAAATTTTAGATGAAAATCTTAAAAAGCTTTTTCCTATGAGTGCAGTCATCTTTTTAATATAATGATTTATTTTCCTTTGGGTAAATACCCAGAAGTAGGATTGCTGGACAAAATTGTGATTCTATTTTCAGCCATTTGAGAAACCTCTTTACTGATTTTCATAGAGATCAAACTAAAATTATATTGCAACACTAGTCACAATAGCAAACAAATAGAATCAACCTAAATGTCCATCAGCAGATGATTAGATAGATAGATAGATAGATAGATGATAGATAGATAGATAGATAGACAGACAGATAGATACACACACACAATGGAATGCCATTCAGCCATGAAAAAGAATGAAATGAAACTATGTACTTTGCAGAAACATGGATGAAATTAGAGACCGTTATCTTAAGTGAAAACTCAGAAACAGGCAAATACCACATGTTCTCACTTATAAGTGATAATTTGTAAGTGGGAGCTAAGTAATGTGTATACATCGAGATAGGGTGTGGAATAATAGACATTGAGGACTCGGACTGGTGAGAGGTTGGGAGGGGGTGAGGGATGAGAAATGACTTAATGGGTACAATATACATTATTGTATATTGTACAATATAATATACAATACTAAACTATAAACTTAACTAAACATCTAAACTTCATCACTATGCAATATATCAGTATAACAAAACTACACTTGTGCCCCTTAAATGTATAGAAATGGGGGGGAAAGGTTCTTTTCTGAGTCAAGCTTAAGTGAGCTAAATGATCATTCTGATATCATATATTTGAGTGAATGGATGGTGCAACCTCTCTATCAAGATAGCACAAAGTCCATAGGAAGTATGATGTGGGCAGATGCATTGTCAAAAGCTATTGGATTTCTACCCCTTCTAGCTTCCTCTCCCAATTCAATCATGCAGTCATTCTGCAGTGTATAAAGGACCAATCATGTTCTCAGGTTGTGGGTAAATTAAGATACTAAGCCTGGCTTTATGTAACCTGAAAGGGAATTGAATGGCAATGTTCCACCTATGAAACAACCACAAATATTGGCTCTTATGCTTTTGTGTCTTGACTGCAAGTATCATCTGTCATAATATATAGCTTTCAGAGTTGTTGTGAGGATTAATTGAGGTGTCATATGAAAATCACTAGCTCATCACTTAGCACATAACAGGGGCTCAAAAAATAGTAAACTAGTGGCATGGGTAATAGCCAGCAAGAGCAATATCTGTGGTAGTGGAGGACAGCTAAAATTTGAATAGATTGAACTTTATGGATTGAAAGGAGAATGACAGGTTCATGGGAATATTAATCTGCATTAGTTTCATGTCTATTTTCAGAGGTAGAGTCAGAATCAGATGATTTTTTTTTCCTAAACAAATGAGCCTTTGGTATTAGTTTGCTAGGGCTGCCAAAACAAAATACCACTGACTGGATGGTTCAAACATAAGACATTTATTTTCTCACAGTTCTGGAGGCTAAAAATTTGAGATCAAGATCAAGGGATCAGCAGATTTGACTTCTTCTCAGGCTCCTCTCATTGGCTTGTAGATGGCTTCCTTCTCATTAAGTGTTCACTTGGTCATCTCTCTATGAGTGCATGTCTGCTATTTCTCTGTATGTCCAAATATTCTCTTCTGATAAGGGCACCTCTATCATATTGGATTATGGTACACCCTAGACTTCATTTTAACCTTAAACACCTCCTAAAAGGCTTTATATCCAAATATGACTACACTCTATATTTCTAGGGGTAAAGGCTTATATAAATTTGTTGGGAACATAAGTAAGCCAATAACACCTTTTCTGAAGACACTAATGCACAGAGATTGGTTAAGTACAACAAGCTTTACTAATGTTTAGTTCAAGAACTCCAGTGGAAAAGAG
Organism: Sapajus apella; assembly: GCF_009761245.1. Lineage (NCBI taxonomy): Eukaryota > Metazoa > Chordata > Mammalia > Primates > Cebidae > Sapajus > Sapajus apella. The sequence continues at coordinate 8,121,247 of NW_022437021.1, forward strand.
GGGGAAAGGATTCTTAGCCAAATGAGGGACATAAGGGAACAATCTCTGACCATTGCAGAATAACTTGGCACACATCAAAAATACAGAGGAGGCAGACTGATCTGCAGATTTAGTTTGATTTTACATGGGAAAGAAGAATAGAATTTCTTTCAGTGGGTCTCAGAAGGTGTAACTGCAGGCACAGAATAAGTACATGTTTAATGTCTCCTTTTCTGAAGAGTGGTCATTAGAACAAGTTGGTCTGCATTTTTTTTTATTGTACTTTAGGTTCTGGGGTACATGTGCAGATCATGCAGGATTGTTGCATTGATACATACATGGCAAGGTGGTTTGCCGCCTTCATCCCCCCATCACCTATATCTGGTATTTTTCCCCACATTATCCCTCCCCGCCCTCCCCACTCCCTGCTGTCCTTCCCCTAGCCACCCCTCAGCTGACCACAGTGAGTGATGCTCCTACTTCTTGGTCCTTGAGGAATTGCCACACTGTCTTCCACAATGGTTGCACAAACTTACATTCCCACCAACGGTGTAAAAGTGTTCCTATTTCTCCACATCCTCTCCAGCATCTATTGTCTCCTGATTTTTTAATGATTGGCATTCTAATTGGCGTGAGATGGTATCTCAAGATGGTTTTGATTTGCATTTCTCTAATGACCAGTGATGCTGATCATTTTTGATATGTTTGTTGGCCCCATATATGTTTTCTTTTGAAAAGGGTCTGTTCATGTCCTTCACTCACTTTTGAATGGGCTTGTTTGTTTTTTTTCTTGTAAATCTGTTTTAGTTCTTTGTAAATTCTGGATACTAGCCTTTTGTCAGATGGGTAGATTGCAAAAATTTTTTCCTATTCCCATACCAGAATCGGAATATTGCCAGTTTGCTCTAATGATTGTTTCTTTTGCGGTACAGAAGCTCTGGGGTTTAATTAGATCCTATTTTTCTATTTTGGATTTTGTTGCCATTGCATTTGGTGTTTTAGCCATGAAGTCCTTGCCTATGCCTATGTCCTGAATGGTTTTGCCTGGGTTTTCTTCTAGTGTTTTATGGTGTTAGGTCTTATGTTTAGATGTTTAATCCATCTGGAGTTAATTTTAGTGTAAGGTGTCAGGAAGAGGTCCAGTTTCTGCTTTCTGCACATTGCTAGCCAGTTTTCACAACACTATTTATTAAACAGGGGATCCTTTCAGATCCTTTCCCCATTGCTTGTTTTTGTCAGGTTTGTCAAAGATCAGATGATTGTAGATGTGTGCCATTGCTTCTGAGGGCTCTATTCTGTTCCACTGGTTCTATATCTCTGTTTTAGTACCAGTACCATGCTGTTTTGATTACTGTGACCTTGTAATATAGTTTGAAGTCAGGCAGTGTGATGCCTCGAGTTTTGTTCTTTTTGCTTAGGATTGTTTTGGCTATGTGGGTTCTCTTTTGGTTCCATATGAAATTTGAAGTGGTTTTTTTTTGTTTGTTTTTTTTTTGTTTGTTTGTTTTCCAGTTCTGCGAAGAAGGTCATTGGTAGCTTGATGGGGATAGCATTGAATCTGTGAATTACTTTGGGCAGTATGACCATTTTCACTATATTGATTCTTCCCAACCATGAGCATGGAATTTTTTCCGTCTGTTTGTGTCCTCTCTTATTTCCTTGAGCAGTGGTTTGTAGTTATCCTTGAAGAGATCCTTTACATCCTTCGTTAATTGCATTCCTAGGTATTTTATTGTCTTTGTAGCAATTGTGAATGGGAGTTTGCTCATGATTTGGCTCTCTATTTGTCTGTTATTGGTGTATAAGAATGCTTGTGATTTCTGCACATTGATTTTGTATCCTGAGACTTTGCTGAAGTTGCTTATCAGTTTAAGGAGACTTCGGGCTGAGATGATGGGGTCTTCTAAGTATACAATCATGTCATCTGCAAATAGAGACAATTTGACATCCTCTTTTCCTAACTGAATACGCTTTATTTCTTTTTCTTGCCTGATTGCTCTGGCTACAACTTCCAACACTATATCGAATAGGAGTGGTGAGAGAGGGCATTCTTGTCTTGTGCAGATTTCAAAGGGAATGCTTCCAGTTTTTGCCCATTCAGTATGATATTTGCTCTGCATTGGGATTGTTGTAAATAGCTTTTGGTATTTTGTGATACGTTCCATCAATGCCAAGTTTATTGCAAGTTTTTAGCCTAAAGGGCTGTTGAATTTTGTTGAAGCCCTTCTCTGCATCTATTGGATAACCATGTGGTTTTTGTCTTTTGTTCTATTTATGTGATGAATTACGTTTATAGACTTGTGTCTGTTGAACTAGCCTTGCATCCCTGGGATGAAACCTATTGATCATGATAAATAAGCTTTTTGATTTGCTGTTGCATTTGGTTTGCCAGTATTTTCTGAAGATTTTTGCATCTATGTTCATCATGGATAATGGCATGAAGTTTTCTTTTTCAGTAGAGTCTCTGCTGGGTTTTGGTATCAGGATGATGTTGGTCTCATAAAATGAGTTGGGGAGGATTCCCTCTTTTTGGATTGTTTGGAATAGTTTCAGAAGGAATGGTACCAGCTCCTCTTTGTATATCTGGTAGAATTCAGCTGTAAACTCATCTGGACCTGGACATTTTTTGGTTGGTAGGCTATTAATTGCTGCCTCACCTTCAGCCCTTGTTTTTGGTCTATTCAGGATTTCAACTTCTTCCTGGTTTAGGCTTGGGAGAGTGAAAGTGTCCAGGAATTTATCGATTTCTTCCAGGTGTACTGGTTTGTGGGCATAGAGTTCTTTGTAGTAATCTCTGATGGTAGTTTGTATTTCTGTGGAGCTGGTGGTGATGTCTCCTTTATCGTTTTTTATTGCCTCTATTTCCCTGTTTTCTTTTTTATTAGTCTGGCCAGCAGTCTATCTATTTTCTTGATCTTTTCAAAAAACCAGCTCCTGGACTTACTGATTTTTTTGAAGTGTTTTTTGTGCCTCTGTCTCCTTCAGTTCTGCTCTGATCTTAGATATTTCTTGTCTTCTGCTAGCTTTTGTTGACCTTGTACCTCTAGCTCTTTCAATTTTGATGACAGGGTGTCAATTTTAGATCTTTCCTTGCTATTCATGTGGGCATTTATTGCTATGAATTTCCCTCCAGACACTGCTTTGAATGTATCCCAGAGATTCTGGTACATTGTGTCTTTGTTCTCGTTGGTTTTGAAGAACATCTTTATTTCTGCCTTCATTTCATTGTGTATCCAGTTGACATTCAGGAGCCAGTTGTTCAGTTTTCATGAAGTTGTGCAGTTTTGAGTGAGTTTCTTAATTCTGAGTTCTAATTTGATTGCACTGTGGTTTGAGAGACTGTTTGTTATGATTTCCATTCTTTTGCATTTGCTGAGGAGCGACTTACTGCTAATTATGTGGTCGATTTTACAGCCAGTGTGATGTGGTGCTGAGAAGAATGTATATTCTGTGGATTTGGGGTTGAGGGTTTTGTAAATGTCCGTTAAGTTTGCTTGGTCCAGATCTGCATTCAAGTCCTGGGTTTCCTTGTTGATTTTCTGTCTCATTGATCTGTCTAATATCGAAAGTGAAGTGTTAAAGTCTCCCACTATTACTGTGTGGGAGTCTAAGTCTGTTTGTAGGTGGTTAAGGACTTGCTTTATGTATCTGGGTACTCCTGTATTAGGTGCATATATATTCAGAATAGTTGGCTCTTCTTGTTGTGTTGATCCTTTTGCCATTTTGTAATGCCCTTCTTTGTCTCTTTTGATTTTTGTTGGTTTAAAGTCAATTTTATCAGAGACTGGGATTGCCACACCAGCTTTTTTTTGCTCTCCATTTGCTTGGTAAATTTTCTTCCATTCCTTTGAGTCTGTGTCTTTGCACATGAGATGGGTCTCCTGAATACAGCACACCAACAGTACTTGTCCTTTTATCCAATTTTCCAGTCTGTCTCTTCTGATTGGGGCATTTAGTTGATTTACATTTAATGTTAATATCATTATGTGTGAATTTGATCCTGCCATTTTGTTACTGGTTAGTTGTTTTGCCCTTTGGTTGGCATAATTTCTTTATTGCATCATTTGTCTTTACCATTTGGTTCTTTTTTGCAGTGGCTGGAACTGGTTTTTGTTCCTGTATTTAGTGCTTCCTTCAGGAGCTCTGGTAGGGCAGGTCTGGTAGTGATGAAATCTCTCAGCAATTGCTTGTCTGTAAAGGATTGTATTTCTCCTTCACTTATGAAGCTTAGTTTGTCTGGATATGAAATTCTGGGTTGAAAGTCCCTCTCTTTAAGCATGTTGAATATTGGCCCCCACTCTCTTCTGGCTTATATGGTTTCTGCTGAGAGATCCTCTGTGAGTCTGATAGGCTTCCCTTTGTGGGTGACAGGACCTCTCTCTCTGGCTGCCCTTAGCATTCTTTCCTTCGTTTCAACCATGGTGAATCTGAAAATTATGTGCCTTGGGGTTGCTCTTCTAAAGGAGTATTGTTGTGATGTTCTCTGTATTTCCTGTATTTGAATGTTGGCCTGCCTTGCTAGGTTGGAGAAGTTCTCCTAAGTAATATCTTGAAGAGTGTTTTCTAGCTTGGATTCATTCTCCTCATCATCTTCTGGTACACCAATCAAGCATAGATTAGATCTTTTCACATAAGCCCATATTTCTTGGAGGTTTGTTCATTTCTTTTCCCTCTTTTTTCTCTTTTCTTGCCTTCTCATTTTATTTCATTGAGTTGCTCTTCAATCTCTGATATCCTTTCTTCTGCTTGATCTATTCAGCTATTGAAACTTGTGTATACTTCATGAAGTTCTCATGCTGTGTTTTTCAGCTCCATCAAGTCATTTATGTTCTTCTCTAAGCTGGTTATTCTAGTTAGCATTTTGGCTAACCTTTTTTCAAGGTTTTTAGTTTCTTTGCTTTGGTTTAGAACATGTTCCTTTAACTCAGAGAAGTTTGTTATTATCCACCTTCTGAAGCCTGCTTCTGTCAGTTCATCAAATTCGTTCTCCATCCTGCTTTGTTCCCTTGCTGTTGAGGAGTTGTGATCTTGTGGTGGGGGAGAGGCCTTCTGGGTTTTGATGTTTTCATCCTTCTTGGGCTGTTTTCTTCCCATCTTGTTGGATTTACATAGGTTTGATCTCAGGTAGCTGCTTGAAGGAGCGGCCTTTCCTTTGTCTGCCTGCAGAGGCACTGCTGGGCTGCCACAGATTCAGTGGAGCTGCTGCATATTTTTCCTGTGCCTTATATTTACTCAGGAAAATTAGGCTGGATTCTGCAATTGTGGCTGCCCATCCCCCCTACCAAGCTTGCTCATTCCTGGTCACTCTCTAACTGATGTTCTGGGTGCGAAACTCTGAAGTGAGAGTTTTTTTAGCCTGCTAGGCTTTGTGGGGGAAGTCCTGCTCTGCCATACGGCCTGTTTCCCTGCTTTCAGTTCCCCTTCTTCTAGGGGGCGGGTACCTTTGTCCTGCCGGCTTTTTGGCTTTCTCAGCATCAGCCAGTGCTTTCACCTAGATCTATACTGGCAGCCCCAGCACCAGCCGAAGTTGCCGTTCTGCCCTGTTCAGACAGCTCACTGAGGATTGTCAGCCCGGCAAAGATCTCCTGTTCTGTGGGTTGTAGAGAGCTTGAGTGGAGCGCTGTATCCAAACCAAAGTCCCAGAGGGGAGATCCCTGTTCCTCCAGTCTGTTGTCCACACCTCATGGGTGGGGCAGTACCCCGCCTTGCCTCAACTTGCCCTATTTGGTTTATACCCTCTGTCCAATCAGACCCATAAAATGAACCTGGTACCTCATTTGGATTTGTGGAAACCACTCTGCTTCTGCATCTTTCTTGCTGGGAGCTGCATTCCAGAGCTGCCTCTTATTCAGCCATCTTGGGACCCAATTCACCAGTCTGCATCTTAAAAGGCCAGCTATGTGGAACACTGATTCCTTTCCAGAGCAGTCAGGCAACAGAGAAGAGAGGGCCTAATAATATTTCCTGTGTACATGCACTCAGGGTCTATGAATACCCAGGCAAAATAAATATGTCAATACTTTTAAAATGTGCTTACATCCCTAAGAGTTCATATTTATGGAAGTGTCAGATAAAGTGTGACTATCAAGTACTATTTTCTGGAGCAATCTTAGGCATCTGTAAAAGGTATGTTGCCCCACAGAAGCTCTAATATGTAATGGTTAAAACACTGGATACAAAATCCATGGCTTATACCCAGTTCTGACACTTTCTAACTTGGTGAGTGAGCAAGTTTCTTGATAGTTGCATCTCAACACACTCACGTTTAAAGTGAGATAATATTATTCTTACAGCATTGGGATATTTGAAGATTACTTCAGTTAAGATTTATAAAATGCTAAGAATATTGTATTATTAGCAAGAAATTCTGAGTGAATCACACAACTTCATAGAAGGAAGCAAAGTTCCAAAATGTTCCTTGCCAGATTTAAAAAATGAAAATACAGACTTCCCAGTTAAATTTTATTAACAGGTAAACAAAATTTTTAGTATAAATATATCCCAAATATTTTACGGACATTTATACTAAAAAATTTATCTGTTGTTTATCTTGAAATTCAGACTGGGCATCCTGTATTTTATTTGGCAACTGTAAAAAAAACATTTTGAATGATATTGAAAAAGAATATCAGAGAGCTATACCTTAAATGTCATCTGTGTTTCATAAACACATATCTAACAACTGTAATAGTTGAATGAGTTGGTAGACTGAAGGACTATATGTGGAGAACCTTTATTGAAATGCAAGCAGTCAAACTGACTTTGGACATTAGGAGAAATGGGAGCTACTTAAGATTTGAGTAAAAAAGTGAATTACTAAACTTCATGAAAGTGGCAACAGAATTATAATTGCAGTTCTCTACCAGAATTTATGGCATATAAAAGATATTTGACAAAAGTTTAATGTATGAAAAATTAGCGACTGATTAAACAAATGAATAGACAATGAACAAATAAATATGTAAACAGATCAACTATTTAAGAATGGTAAATTACAAGTGATAAGGTATATGAAAGGAATCATAGGTTCAGGGAAATAAACTAGAAATGACTTGTGGTAATCTAATTATAGGGAATGAGAAACAACCTAGAATAAATGAAGTTGAAATAGAGAGGAGAGAGAAAATCCTAAAAACATGTCAAGACAAAAGTCACAGGATAGGAAGATTGCGCACAAACTAATATTACCATCATTCAGCTGTGAATACTCCTTCTTAGAAATGGCTAGGTTTGGTATCCTCAGACTTTCTACAAAACATATTCTGGAGGGAATCACTTCAAGTGAATCCATCAAGTCTTTTCATTTTAAGGAATCTGGGTAGACTGTAATACCAACAAAAGAGGAAAGAGGAGGAGGAAGATGAGGAGGAGTAAAAAGAAAAGTTTCTGCTATTGTTGTTTCTTCTTCCTTTTTTTTTTTTTGAAAGCACAAAAGAAGAGAGCTAACTTATAATCTAAAGTAAATATTTATTAGACAATGAAGAATTACATTGTCTCCAAGAGGATTTCTAAAAGTAAAAGGATCTGTATGAAAGTGTTTGAGAGTCTCAACATAAAAAACTTCATCTACACACAACAAAACACTTTCAAACACTCTTTCCTCTTGAACATAATACAAAATAACAATATAATTCAGCCTATTCAAAGTGGCAAATCACAAAAGACCTTATCTTTCAACAGGTACACAAGTAGTGCTTAGTATTATTGCTCTACCATCTCAATTGCTGATGCACGAACCAACAAAGGAATAAAAAGAAATAAGTCATAAGATTTATTTATATAAATGAAGTATGTCTTTAATAAGTAAAGAGAGTTGTTGAATTTTTCAAATTAGTCAGAAATATGTGTAACTTTTCCTTAAACTTTATAATCATAGATAATCTGCAGTGAGGAAAATTTTTATTTTTATTCAAAACACATATTATCATTAATATAATTCTTTTAGAACTCAAGAAGTAAGTGCAGTCATTTTTTTAAAAACATTTGATGGTTTTGGCACATCATAAAACAATATCGTAGGTATTGTTCTATAATTTTCAAACTCATTTATTTCAAAGGAAATATAATCATGTTTTTATGATATAATTAACCTAAGCTCAAATTTTTGAACCCTTATTGATCTCATTAACATGTTTTTTTCTATAACTCAAAGAGGAACAAAGTCTTTTCCAAAAATCTCCAAAACAATCATGGAGTTGAACTTTGAAATTTTCTTTGTGGAAGTTCTAAAAGGAAAAGAGTTTGCCTAAAACCACACATTTAGTTGGATGGTATAAAGCAATGATATTAACAATCCTAAAATGATCAGGCTTTTCATTCACTTTCATTCTCCTCAAGGTTTTGCCAAAAAAAATACTGTTCTCTCATTGCCTCATATTAGAAATCTGGTCTTATATTTTCTGGATGGTCTATAATCCAACACTTTAAGAATGTAATGGTAGTAAGGGTAGAACAGAATTAGAGTGAAGAGCTAAATGCAGATACCAACAAGAAACTATACCACTACTAATTCTCCTTCAAAATTCAGACTAAATTAAAAGTTTCTATTAAGGACATGAAAGTTTCAAACTCAGCCTCTATTCTATAATAAAATTGAATATTGGATATTAATATCACCCTATTCACTTTATTTTTAATTGTACTTTAAGTTCTGGGGTACATGTGTAGATCATGCAGGATTGTTGCGTAGGTACACATATGGCGATGTGGTTTGCTGCCTCCATCCCCCCATCACCTATATCTGGCATTTCTCCCCATGTTATCCCTCCCTGACCTCCCCACCCCACCCACTGTCCCTCCCTTGGTCCCCCCCAACAGACCCCAGTGTGTGATGCTCCCCTCCCTGTGTGCATGTGTTCTCACCGTTCAACACCCACCTATGAGTGACAGCATGCAGTGTTTGATTTTCTGTTCTTGTGTCAGCTTGCTAAGAATGCTGGTTTCCAGGTTCATCCATGGCCTTTCCAAGGACACAAACTCATCGTTTTTTATGGCTGCATAGTATTCCATGGTGCATATGTGCCACATTTTCCTTGTCCAGTCTATCGTTGATGGACATTTGGGTTGGTTCCACATCTTTGCTATTGTAAACAGTGCCGCTATGAACATATGTGTGCATGTATCTTTATAATAGAATGATTTATAATCCTTTGGCTATATGCCCCATAATGGGATTGCTGGGTCAAATGGAATTTCTATTTCTAGGTCCTTAAGGAAGCACCACCCTGTCTTCAACAATCGTTGAACTAGTTTACAACCCACCAACAGTATAAAAGTATTCCTATTTCTCCACATTCTCTCCAGCATCTGTTGTCTCCAGATTTTGTAATGATTGCCATTCTAACTGGCATGAGGTGGTATCTCAATGTGGTTTTGATTTGCATTTCTCTAATAATCAGTGATAATGAGCATTTTTTCATATGTTTGTTGGCTTCATATATTTCTTCTTTTGAAAAGTGTCTGTTCATATCCTTTGCCCACTTTTGGATGGGTTTGTTTTTTTCTTGTAAATCTGTTTTAGCACTTTAACAATGTTCAAAATTAACAGCTAAGAATCAAAAGATGCAAATTTTTTTTCAGCTCATTACCCTTGTTACAATCTTAACACTTAATTGGAATTCACCAAATGTTTAGTTCCCCTAAAAATGACTAAAAATGTTATTACAAGTGATTCATAAGGTAATATTAGCAATATGCCAAATGTCATTTATTCATGCAGTATTCATTGAACTATATAATTCAGTGTATAATTATATTAAGTATATTCATATCATCATATCAATTAACATACTAGCATTGTATTAAGTATGGGACATAAATAAGTTTCTAAAATGGCTTCAAGAAGATTTTGACATAGGAAATATTGTTGGAAGTACACGCATGATGGTGGTCATAGCCACCATTCTGAGTGCAGACACTATGTACTTACTTCTGTGAAGTACAGCTCTTTGCTTGTAATAAAGTAAGAATTTGTTACCTAAATTAACCTGTCTTCCCAAATTAAACAAGTTACCTTCCAATAGAAAGATGAGGTTCCTCAACCCAAATGCCTATCAATGATAGACTGGACAAAGAAAATGTGGTACATATACACCATGGATACTATGCAGCCATAAAAAGTGATGAGTTCGTGTCCTTTGTAGGGACTTGGATGAATCTGGAAACCATCATTCTCAGCAAACTGACACAAGAAAGCCAAACACCACATGTTCTCACTCATAGGTGGGTGTTGAACAATGAGAACACATGGACTCAGGGAGAGGAGCATCACACACTTGGGGTAGTTGGGGGAGGGTAGGGGAGAGACAGTGGGGGTTGGGGAGGGAGGATAGGGTGGGGAGGGATAACATGGGGAGAAATGCCAGATATACTATGCACCTAAAGTTAAATAAATAAATTAAAATAAATATAAATAAATAAAATAAAAGATAATGTTAAAATTTAAAAAAAAAGAAAAGAAAAGAAAGAAAGATGAGGTTCCTATGATGTTAAGGGCAAACATGCTAGGCCATGGGAAAAAAAATAAATGAGACATCTTAATCTGGAAAATATATATACAATATTCAATACTACCTTAGATCAGAATCATAAACCTGGTTTCAAGTCAGTACAGAATCTATCAGGGAAAGTACCTAACATCTAAATAGCAATAATCCAAGATAGAATATAATTAAACATCATAAAAGACGACCAGAGTATGAGACGACAGTTCAAAGAAGGAAGAGAAGATATCCAGCTGAGTAATCTCACATAATCCATTGAAGGGAAAGTATTTGAGCTGTGTGTTGAAGTATCTGGTAGGATCAGGACCTATGGAGCTGAGAATAATATTCTAGATAGAGGAAACATCATAAGCAAAGTTGCAGGAGTGAAAATTCCTGAAACATATAAAATATCCAGAGAATAGTCCCATTGGTAAAACATTCTGTATATGAAGGGCAGCCCTGATTGATAATATTGAGAGAATGGTGAGAGCATTTGGGAAGATAAAGCTTCCCTGGATTTCTCAGTGCTTCTTTAAAAAAAAAAAAAAAAAAAAAAATTGAGCTACCTGAGATACATAAATGTATAAAACAGAAAAATAATGTTTGTTTTCCCTTTCCCTAGAAACATTTAACTATCCACATACTATGAGGATTAGATCTGTAGTCGTGTGAGTTAATCATGCTGATCAAGGGTACGATAAAACCTCTCTCTCCTAAAGGAAGAATTGGTTACAGCCTGGATTAGGCCCTTAGATTAAGCAACCAAGATGTCAAGAAGACTGTCTTCTTAGGAATTTATATTTCAAAAGAGATGACGTCCAAACCTTGGGGATATCTTTAGGACATAAAAGACATAGGGCTTACTTACCATAGACACTAGGGCTTACTTGTTCCTTTGGAAAAGTATATTTATTTACATATCAAAAAGAATAAGTGCAATCCAGGATCCTATCTATCCCTATTTCAGAAGGGAACAGTGACAGCTGATAAATCCATTGTTGTTTCTGTTATCATCTCATCTCTACCAGTGAAACTTGACCACTTGCCTTGAAAGTTTTCATTAGAACTCATCATGTTGCCTATAGGTCTAGGCCTGGGGAACCAATGCAGAAATGTTAGTGTTTATGTGGTTGTGAGCATCAATACAGAATGCTTTTCTATACCCAAATGTTTTGTGTTTCTACAGTATTCAGATAAATAGATAAGTAGGTACATACATCCATGAATGAGATGGGTAACATCTCAGAAACCTCAAGGTTCATGACAAAACAGAGTCATAGTATGAATAACTTTAATTGGCAAGTGTCTGGTTTTCATTTTAAAATGTCTCCTTTTGAACTGTGTCAATACCTTTCAAAAGCTTCTTTGGATTTCTCAGTGCTCTTGTAAAAAGGAAAGTGATACATTAACCCCACAAACATTACAACTGCTTCCAGAGAAACAGCTCAGTCAAATAACAACTCTATAAAATGTTGCTGCGGCTCACAATAAAGTAGAAGGTGATGAAAATCACAACAAGGGTTGAAACCTGGGACAGCTCAGTTCAACAGAACTCAATTCTATGAGATTAACCTCCATTTGGGAATTGGGGCATACTAAAGAAATATACAGTCATGTGTCACTTAGCAACATGCATAGGTTCTGAGAAATGCACCCTTAGGCATTTCATTAATACATAGGTATCACAGAATGTACTTCTCAAAACCTAGTTGGTATAGCCTACTACATGCCTTGGATATGTGCTATAGCCTATTGCTCCTAGGCAACAAACATGTACAGCATTATCATTCTAGTGAATACACAGTGGTAGGTATCTTTGTATCTAAACATATCTAAACATGGAAAATTTATAGTAAAAATACAATATAATCTTATGTGACCACTGTCAAATATGCAGTCTGTTGTTGATTAAAACATTGCTATATGGTACATAACTGTATATATCAAGACTGTTGCCTTAGAAAAACTTCTCTGGTAAAACAAAACAAATACATATTTTAACTAGACTGGTGCTGAAATTTTAGTTCAGACAATAGTTATTAGAGATGATTAGGAAGGAAAAACTCAATGTGGTTAGGACATTGTATTTCTGAAAAAGATGAGTGTTCACAAAGACTCTCTTCCTTTCTCACTTTGTAATTAGAATTTTGTGATTTTGCATTCTTCCAAATGGAACTGATAATTCTATACCTCGTTACCCACCCTCAACACTCTCTCAAAGTCTCTGATGTCAAAGATCATAAGGCTAGGAAAGGCTGGGTAAACCAGATTAAGAAATCATTTAGAAGAGCATTCAGAATTTTCTTGCTTTTTCTTATTCCATGTTCTTGCACTACTTGGCTTTGGATTAAGATAAGCTCGAGTTTGATCTTGGAAAGCTTACCTAACCTCTTTGAGACACAGTGTTGTCTTCTGCGAGATAATGAGATGAAATTAGATGGCAGGTATAAAATGTCCATCACAACATCTGACTCTTAGATACTAATATGGTTCTCTGACTTATTCAAGCCACTTCTCCCATATACCCTGGTTATAGAAAGTCTTTGAAGTAAAACCAGAGATGTGGGACAATACAGATGTCACTGTGTTGGGCACAGGTGGATAGTTAGCAGCATGTATGAACATAAAATTGCTTGGGATTTTCAACTTCAGCTATAAATATGGAAAGTTATAAACATAGGAAAAAAAATACTGAGAGGGTTCCCTAAGGTATGGCAAGCTGCCAAGTCAGTGAACAGACGAATTGTTTCTCCTCAATGAAGTAATAGCAAGGCTAAACATACAAGTGGGGCTAGACAGGAATCTACTTGAATTTTTAAAATATGTACACAAACAGGAATGTATTCAGTTATAGAAAAAGTATCATTATCTCATAGGCTAATTGAAATGTTTCTAGGTTAAAAGACAAAAAATATATATAATAATTCCAAGGTCTCTTCGATATATTTTTGAAAAATGCAACAACTTAATTGGCTCTAATTTTCAATTAATTTCATTTTTTTCCAAGGGTAAAGAACAAAGAATAGAAATTAACCAGATACTAAAAGTGAAAAATGCCCTTAGTTGAACAATAGAATTGAAACTGAAAGCATTCTGGAAACTCAGGGAAGTTTGATTCACAATCAAATAATTGCACCTGGGTTAACAAGCCAGATTAATATCTGCAAATTAATAAAGATACTCCTTGTGTCTTTGTATTTTTGGGGTGTGGGATCACACACAGTGGGATCACTGCCATCATTTGATGGAGAGGAAGTTTTAACTACTAAGTCAGCATGTTTTCATGCTGCTGCCTGGTTGCAAATCTGGGATGACATAAGGCTCTAGCTTTCTTTACAAACCTTAAAGTTTGAAGGAGGTATGAATCAAATTTGGTCTGAATATTGTAGTTTTGTTTTACAAGAGATACTATTTCTGTTTAAGAGTTTTACAGATATATCCACTGTTAATCCTTTAGCCACGCTGATTTGAGGCCAAGTTATTGCTTTCCAAATAGGAACTTTTTAAATTTCTTATCTGATTATTTTTACCTGTTGAGGATAGGTGTTTTGTGCCTCACAATTTTCTCCTCCATAATGATTTATACTTGAATAATTTTCAAGATTCTTGGTGAATTTCCCTTTGAAGGTTTCAAGTCCCCTTAATGCCCAGAATGAACTTATTAATTTATTGTTTTACAAATAGAGGGAAAACTCTATTGGGATTATTGTGTTATTTTTCTAAAGTATATCCACCAATATTGGTGTATTCACTTCTCAGGAAATTAAATTTTCTATTAGTCAAATATGTTTGGAATGTTTCAATTAAAAAGAATTTTCCAAAAATGGTACCAGGCTTCTTTTAAATGGTGGTGTTAAAATATGAAGTTCATATTCTTATAGATTACCCAAGGTTACTGAGTACAGATTTACCTAAGTTCTTGCTTGTTATTATCTGTTTTCCTGTAGTCTTGCTTGGTTCTGGAGGGACAGTTTGGTTGAATATCAAATACTTAATTCATACTATTTTTTCTCCTTGAGCATTTTTCTAAAGTACTGCCTTGAAATTTGATTATCAAAAGACTGATATCAATCCAATATATCTGTTCTTGAAAGTTATGTATTTATTTATTTAGGCCTTGAGGTCATGAGAATTTTTCTTTTAACTCTGAAACCTAATGGTTATTAGGATATGTTTTAAAGTTTATCAGTTTGGGTTAATGATAAATTAAATTTTCTCATAAAGTGTATTTTCCCAAGTACCCAGCGGGCTCTTCTAAGTTTTAGGTTCCAACTTTTTATTAAATGTCTGGGAAGTTTTCTGTGATTATAATTTCAAATATTAGTAATTTTCCCATGTTTTCATTAATATTTTCTAATGTCTAATGTCCTAAATTAGACAATAGACATTAGAAAGTATTTGCTTTTCATTCTTTGTTTTGTTCAAGGATTGCAATAATACAAGTATTATTCCTTCTCTTTCTTTGTATCATATTCACTGCTTCACTCATTTTTATTCTCACAATTATTTTTCTGTTTTTCTTCAATGCTCCTTATTTAGTTGTTTTATCAACTCTGTCATGGACATCTTAAAATTCATTCTTCATTTCTATGTTAATTTTTCATTTAATTCCATTTCTTTTGAGTCAATTTCCTCTTAATTTTTACTGGTTTTGTCCATTTCTAGTTTTAGATTTTGAATTTCTAATTTGGATAATTTTTTTCATTTCTTAATTTATTTGTGAGAATATCTTATTTCATTTATAGTGTTTACCTGGAGTTTTCTTCTGCTTCATGGCTGTTATCGTGAGGGAAAATTTCCTCAGTTAATATGTGTTAAATTTTGTTTTCAGATTTCTTTCAACAGCTCATTTTAAATCTGTTGATTTTCTCTTGCCTATTTTTTTATGTGTGGTATTTCAGTGTGTTACAAAACTTTCAATTTAATGATACCCTTGCCTCACAGTATTTCAAAACTCAAAAAATTTAATGGTTTTGTTTGTTTGCTTTCATAATAGGCAGTGGGATTGTGAATTATCTAGTTTTGTGTTCCCCTTTTGTTTTGAAGCGTTCAAAAATCTCTTTCACTTTCTCACTATGTCATTGCCCAGAGGTGTCTCCTTTATGATTTCTTTCTCCTTCAAAGAAGCTATGTGTTTTAAATTGTGAAACTCTTAAATATCTTCTCTGTGGCCCATGCTCTGACTTACCTGGCATTATATTAATATGTTTAGGTAAGAATGGACTTACTTTTTCTGGCAGAGATGTTAGACTTTATGCCTCATTGTTTATTTCTTTATCCCTTTCCTGTAGTTTTTCTAGGTCTGTATTTTCTTTCCAGAAATGTCTTGTGGTGGGGTTAGAGTAGGACAACAGTGTAAGAAACAACACACTAAAACATCTTACAGCTATTTAGAATGTGGGCATTCTCTGTACGCAAATTATGCCTTGGAAGTAGTTTATTTCCATAATTTAATTTGTTCCTTTTATTTTCTATATTATTAATATATAGAAAATGTTGGAATGAAATACTGAAGACAAGAACATAGGCAAAAGCTAGCATTGTGTTTGTATATAAATACGACTTTAACCTATCAATATATTTATATTTAAAATGTGGTTTTTAGGCTGCATGCAGTGGCACTCACCTGTAATCTCAGCACTCTGGGAGGCCGAGACTGACATATCACTTGAGGGCAGGAGTTCAAGACCTGCCTGACCAACATGGTGAAACTCCATTTCTACTAAAAATACAAAAATCAGCTGGGAGTGGTGGTGGGTGCCTGTAATCCCAGCTACACCAGAGGCTGAGGCAGGAGAATTGCTTGAACCCAGTAGGCAGAAGTCACAGTGAATTGAGATCACATCACTGCACTCTAGCCTGGGCAACAGAGAGAGGCTCCACCTCAAAAACAAAAAATAAAATAAAATAAAATGTGTTTTTTGTAGACAGACCATAGTTAGGTGTAGCTTTTTAAACACATTATAAAAATCTCTGTATTTTTATTAATTTTTAGATCATTTACATTTAATACCATTTTAATATGGCAGAGTTAAAATCCATTATATTGTTTGTTGTTCTATACTTGTTTCATATATTCTTTGTTCACTTTCTTCTTTTTACTGCCTACTTTTGTATTAATTGAATGTTTGTTATGATGGCATTTAATTTTTACTACTGTCTCATTAATAATACTTTATTGTAAAAGTAGTTGCATTAAAGTTTACAATTTATATCTTGATTTTATCACAATCTATTTTTAAATATAAATAATGTTAGAACCTTACAATTACATCTTTTCAATTCTTACCTCAAATTCATTGTACTATTATGCATTTTATTTCACCTGTAAGTATCACAATGCACTATTTTTTTTGTTTTAAATATTTATAAACAGTTTAGAGATACTGAAAATTAGGGAAAATGTTTATATTCATTTTTACCACTTCTAGAGCTCTTTATCTTTGTGGGTAAATTAAAGTTTGTATCTGATCTCATAATCCTTTTGCCTGAAAAACTTCCTTGATCATACCTTGTGGCATTGGTCCATTGTCAACATTGGCAACAAATACGCTTAACTGTTGGGTTTTTTTCTGAAAGCCAAATCTTCATTTAGACTTTACTTTTGAAAGATATTTTCACTGTGAATAGAATTCTAGGTTTACTGTTATTTTTCTTTTGATACTTTAAAGATGCCACTTAATCGCCTTTCTGAATTGTGCAGTTTTTGACAATAACTCTGCTACAATTCTTATCTTTTATTCTTTCTATGTAGTGTTTCTTTTTCCCTAGCTGCCTTTAGTGATTCTGCTTTATCTTTGCTCTTCAGCTGTTTCAGCTGTTGTAAATCCGGCATTGTGAAAAATTACAAAGAACTCTTTGCAGATAAGTTTCTATATAATATTTACTCCAAAATATGTGTCAGTATTAGAAATAATCTAACTTTTAGTAAGTACATTCAGTCTCTGAGAATAAAATTGATTAATTTAGAAAAAATATGAAGATTTTCATAGCTATATTGGTATTTTCATTTAACAATATTAATTAAGTATCCCTTTTGAGTTTAGGACACTTTTAAATTTGTCTCTGCTCAAAGATACAATCTAATAAGAGACTGTACACTATACTAAAACACTCTAATAACAAGGAATGACTTTAAATATTCTAGAAAGGCATGTATACAAAAGAAATGTAAAAAGAACTAAACTATATATTGAGAACAAAAAATAAACAATTTTCATTAGAGAGTATTCATTTTATTATCACATGACTACTCTTTGTAGAATGATTTATAACATGCTAGAACAACGGTACTTATATCATTATCTCTAACCTCATATTTCAGAATTGCAGATAGCATAGTTGTGATTTCAGGGTCTTACAATGTCCTGAGATCCAGTTTTCTTTTTTAAATTAACTTCTCTAACACACCTGAATCTTCATTAGGTGGGAACAAAGTTTTCCTTTCCACAAAGAGCTAAAAATAATTTTTAAGTCCTAAATTATAATACAGGAAACACAACTGAACATTCATTTCAATATGTGATCTTGAAAAATTTGTTGATAAATTGAGGATTTATGTTGTGATTTCTTTTTAAATTAAGAACATAATGTAGTTCTAGGCACCTGAAACTAAGATAGGGAAATAAAGATCAGAATAGGTTATAAAAGCATAATGAGTAGAAAGACAAGGAGCACCCTGAGAAAAGCTGAACTACAAAGAATTTTGCTTGGCATTAGTTTTGATTTTTGGTATCACTAAAAAAGACTTCGGAAATTAGAGATGTATGTATTTCATTAATAGCCTCACATCTAATTTTATATACAAAAATAAAGTTTTTAAATATTTAACTGAGGAACACCATATGCTTTCTAAAACACAACTTAATAAAAGGCTATATGTACTTGCTAGAGCTACCATAACAAAAATACTACAAACTGAGTGGCTTACACAACAGAAATTGATTATTTTACAGTTCTGGGGACTAGAAGTGTGAGATCAAGAAGTCAGCAGGATTCATTCCTTCTGAGGGCTTCTGGTGGTAGACTGGCAATCCTTAGCATCCCCAATCTCTGTCTATCTTCACATGGCACTTTCCCTATGTACTTATCTGTGTCCAAATTGTCCCCATTTTTGTAAGAACTGTGGTCATACTGAATTAGGAGCACGTCTTACTAGTATATGCTTATCCAAGCTTAACTAATTACATCTTCAGAAACCCTATTTCCAAATAGGTTTACAGTCTGAGATACTGAGATTAGAGCTGAAACATATGAACCTATAACAAAACTATTTGTTTCAAATTTAGAACAGTTTTCTTCAGGTTTTACCGAATATTTTGCTTGCAGGATGATTGCTAACTCATGGGTGTAAATTTGTTTTTGCATCCATGAGTTAGCAGTTTTAGTTCTTTATTAACCACAAATTAAACCTGGGATTACATTTTGTTATATTTTAGCTTTGAAAATATTTAAAGTCTAAAATTAAGGGATCAACTTGATTCGTAAATCTTATAAAAATATGTTAATTTGCACTCATGATTTTGGAGATATGGAGATAAGGCTTAAGGTTTAGCTTTACCTAAAATATATTCTCATCAAATACATATATAACAGCTAACCAGGTATCCCGAGTTAAAAATAAATATTAAGTACATATAACTAATTTTAAATTGTAATATAAATATTAATTTAACATAAATATCAAATAAACCATAGTACATGGAATTAAGCTGAATTAGTATTAAATTTTCATAAATTGTTATTTGAATTAATACTAATTAAATAATGCATATTATAAATCAATATTATTAAGAAATTATTTGATATTCTACATTGCCTATAAGTATCTGGAAAGGGGACCTGAGAATCAATAGGATTCGCTGGGTTTTCACCAAATAATGGGTGAAAAACTTAGGTGGAAATGCCCAAATTGCATTCTCTTGTCAAGGAAGAGTGAAGTTGTATCATGTAAAGGTGTGTTCTGTCTTGGTAATCTGTAATGTGTATTTATCCAGGCCACTGTTTCTTAAGTAAATAAAAAGTCAGGATGCAAATTATTCACCGTATGTTCTCCTATCTCAAAAGTGTCATATGTGTGCAAGTGTTAGTTATGAAATGCCTCCCCTCTAAAAGTGGTTGGTTATATACATGGGAATAGCAAAAGTAAGAAAGGATATGATGGAGTCCCTTGGCCACACGACCATTTACATTATAATAGAATGCCATTGCTTTTTATCTGTGTTTGAAACAAGTATAGGACTTGTACAGACAAAATGTGTGGACTCTTGGAAACTCTGCTTACTCAATTGTAGCAACCCTGCTTACTCAGTTGTAGATGTAACATGCTTGCCTTGTATTCCCTTTTAGTCTCACTGAACCCCCAGGCATTGTTTCTCCATTGGAATTCTGTGCTTATCAGGCATAGTATACTACATGCAAATGAAGACAAGGAATTCTGAACATGTTATATTTCTTGTATCTCCTTTGCTTATGCATATATGCTCTATTGCTCCATAGTTTTTCTTGTACAAATCATAAGTTCATGCATCAGTGACGTGGAAAATTTTAAAAATTAAAATTTCACTATGGAGGTTCTTCAGAAAACTAAAAATAGGGGTACTATAGAATCCAGCAATCCCATTACTAGGTATACAGCCCTCCGAAAAAAGGAAGTCAGGGTATCAAACAGATATCTACACTCCTATTTATTTCAGAACTATTCACAATACCAAAGATTTGGAAGCAATCTAAGTATCCATCAAGAGAAGAATGGATAAAGAAAATGTGGCACATATATACAATAGAGTACTATTCAGCCACATAAAAGAATGAGATCCTGTCATTAGCAACAACATGGACAGAACTGGAGGTCCAGTTGTTAGGTTAAGTGAAATAAGCCAGGCACAGAAAGACAAATATCACATGTTCTCACTTACTTGTGGGAACTAAAAATTAAAACAGTTGAACTCATGGAGATAAAGAGCAGAAATGTTGGTTACCAAAAGCTAGGAAGGGTAGTAGAGGATGGGAGAAAAATGGGGATGGTTAATGGGTACCAAAAATAGTTACAAAGAATGAATAAAATCTAGTATTTAATAGTACCACAGGGTGACTACAGTCAATAATAATTCAATTGTACATTTAAAAATAACTAAAAGAGTGTAATTGGACTGTCTGTAATGCAAAGGATAATGGCTTAAGTTGATGGACCCCCATTTACCCTGATGTGATTATTACACACTGTATGACTGTATCAAAATGTCCCATATATCCCATATTCATATATGTACTATATACCCACAGAATTTAAAATTAAGAAAATTAAAAAGACAAAATAGAAGTTAAATTTTTTTTTAAATAAGTTCAACTCCATCTCAAAAAAATTAAAAAAAAAGAATTTCAAGATGGGAATGGTAACACATTCAGCCAAGCCAAGCATTGGGACTTTCTGACTGTGGAGATCTGTGTGGCTTCTTAGGTCATGTTTCTGTGAAGTCATCTCTACTCCCAAGTCAGCTGTCCCTTCATCCTTATAACATACCTTCAGGGAAGTGCTCCTGTCATGCCAGGAATTTTGTGTGAGGAGCAGCAGTTTAAAGGACCTCACACTGCTGCTGGTACACTTGGGCTGTGGCTTCTTAACAAGTACACGTGTGATTCTTGCCATGTGTACACACAACTGCTTCCACAGCTGCTTAGACCTATCCTCACCCAACATGTCTACCAGAAGCTCAGGACTATGACCTTTGACTGGGGAGCTACAGAAGTGTGATCTCACCAGAACCTTACATTTTCCTTCCTTTTCTACCGGGAGTTTGTTCCATCTGGTCTTCCAAGCACACCTACTTTCAAACTGACTTACAAGTCTGTCCACATGTACCTGAACATTAAAGAATGCATATTGCCCATTTGTTTCATTAAAGTACCCATTTGCTGTTCCTTCATAGTTTGTGTTGGCAAAAATGATTTAAAAATTTCATATACTCTTCTGTAAAAGGAAGGTGAGTGAGAAGAAACAGTGGTATTTCGATAGCTGTTCCACAACCGTCTCTCAGAGAATGGGAGCCCTGCTTTGTTGTGTTTCCCGTGTGTGTGGAAACCATGACCAATTTCAAGCCACCAAATGATATTAAATAGATCACAAAATTTCTGAAGATGTAACAGTGGAGATTTTTTTAAAATTCTGTGTTGGAAAATATTTCATTTTGTTTGCAAATATTTATTAGTGACTACTACCAAAAGCACAAAATCACTGGGGCAAATAACTTCACCTTTTTGTCCTTTTTCTTTCATTCTACAGAGTATTTCTGGAGAAACAAGAAACTAACTTGACCATTACTAGCTTTTCTAATTTCAACTGGACCTTCCCTACTATGCAGTCTAATTTTACTTATCTCTAATGATCCTCTTTTGTTCATTCCACAACTTCCAAAGTGTTTCTAATCAAGTCAAGCATTCAATCCCTTATTTAATATCACTGGTTTTGGATGGTAACTTCACCTCCTATTTAAAAAGAGAGATGACATGCATTTTCTTTTTTGACATCAATTAAATTTCAAACTATATCTGACTATTTTTTTTCTCTCTTTCTTCATGTAAATATCAGAAACATGGGCGTGCCTGCCTGATTATTTGGACTATTAATCCCCACCAATTATTTGTGTTCCAGTTACATCATTCTTCTTCTTATTTCTATCTCCTCTACTGGAACTCTTCACTCAACTACATATTCACACACTTTCCATGTTAAAACAAAACAAACAAACAAACAACATAAAAAACCTTACATCTAGTGCCCAGATCTTGGTTTCTAATACAATTCTCCATTTAAAAGAACTATTTAAAATCAACTTCTTGGTCAATTTAGAACTGAACAGGGAAAATACAAGATGAACTTGAAGTATCAGAAATTAAAAAGTGCTAACTAAAAATATCATAAAGCAATGTCAGAAGGATGCAGACACCAACCTGAAAGAGCTCATAATGTCCAAAACTGGAAAATGAAATAAATAATGTAGTGTTAGAGTATAACCTAAAGTCTAAAACAAATATGCGTAAGTTCATATTGATTGAATAAAGAGAGAAAGGAGACAAAATTTCCCTATAAGAGAATTCCAAATCACACACACATATAATACAGATGCTCTTCCCTCCAAAGGTGAAGCTTAAGTCCCCCATTCCCACTCCCATTAAGTGTGGTAGACTTAGTAACTGACCTCAAAGAAAAGAATCAGGAAAGGAAAAAAAAATAGTAACTTTACAGTGAAAAAATCTGGAAAAAACTACCTTAGCCAAGTGACCAAGGTGAACATGACCAATGATGTCATGTGGATTCCATGTATCCCCTGATATAAAGTGATGAAAAAAGCAAACCATCTCTGTAGTATTCTTTCTAAAAGTTCATAGCCCAATCTAATCATGAGGAATATGCCAGACAAACCCAAACTGAAGCACATGCTACAAAATACCTGACGACCAATCCTCAAAAGTAAAAAGGTCAGTACATACAAGGAAAAGTTGAGAAACTGTCACACATCAGAAGAGACTAAGGAGATGTGTTGACTAAACGGAATGTGACAGCCCTGATTGGATCCTAGAAGAGAAAAAGAACATTAATAGAAAACCCAGTAAAATCCAATTAAAGTGAAGTATTTAGCTGACAGTAATATACCAGTGCTCGTTTCTGAGTGTTAACAAATGTACATGGTAATGTAAGTTTATAACAACAGAGGAAACTGAAACAAGATGAAAGCCGTGTAGCAGCCCACTGTACTATCCATGCAATTCTGTAAATCTTAAATTATTCCCCAAATAAAAAGTTTATTTTTAGAAGTTATGTTAGCTTACCCACACCACCATCTCGCAACTATTATTCCCTCTCTTCATCTGGCAAAGACGTAGTTGTAGTGAGGCAAACAAATCGGGTCTGGAGGCAGGAAACCTTTTCAAACCCTCGTTTTTTATGCCTGACAGCTGCTGCCTGAAGTTAGAAAATGAAAATACCTCTGATCCGGCCGCTCCAGCAACCAAGCAGGCTGGTCGCAGGCCTACTCTTCAGCCAATCAGACTGGTCACGGACCACTAGGGTGAACCAATGAGAAACCTCTAGAGGGTATATAAACCCCAGAAAATCCTGTAGCTAGCAACCCTGGGCCTCTTGCTGGAGCTGGCTACCACCTTGTGTGGTGTAGGCTCATTTAAAAGAAATACTTGCCTTGGCTTCCTTGCTTGCTCGTTTTGTCCAATTCTTTATTCAAAATGCCAAGAACCTGGACAACTAGCTTCAACTGGAACTGGTAGTAATGACTTTGTCTTTTAAAAAAAAAAAAGATCAGTATTTTAATGGCAACTTAACTACTAGAAAAGAAGTATAAGTTATAAACGTTTAATTTTTTTTTTTTTTTTTTAAGATGGAGCCTCACTCTGTTGCTCAGGCTGGAGTGCGGTGGTGCTACCTTGGCTCACTGCAACCTCTGTCTCCCAGATTCAAGTTATTCTCCTGCTTCAGCCTCCCCAGTAGCTGGGATTAGAGGTGCCCACCACCACGCCCAGCTAATTTTTGTATTTTTAGTAGAGACGGCGTTTTACCACGTAGGACCAGGTTGGTCTCGAATTCCTGACTTCAGGTGTTCCATGTCCCTCAGCCTCCCAAAGTGCTGGGATTACAGCCTTGAGCCACTGCGCCTGGCAAATATTTAAAACACTATTGATTTCTACTCAGGCTCCCAGTGGACAGGCTCCGGTCATGGCTTGACACACGTGAGCAAGGCCAGAGGGGCAGGAGGACCAAGTTTGACAAATATTAATACACATTCTAATTGAGGCCTTCGAAACGGACGTTTATCTTGGTATTACTGTCAGAGACGAACTGGCCAGAAAACACATATTCTCAAACCATGAATCCAGGAGCTCTAAAATGGAAGAGAAGCCAGGGGAAGCCCCAGTGTGGCGGCAGCCGGGGTGCAGGCCCCATCCCATACACAGGGCAGCCTGGGGGGCTGGCCCCTGACTACTCCTGCCAGCAGAGCTTCCCATGGGTGCAGAGCAATGTGGGCAACTTCTCCTGGGAATCGGAGAAGGCTTGGGGCCGAGCTTTCCTCTGATCACTGGTGTCCCGAACCTGAGTTTGGCTCCCAGCCACCATCACCCCGACCTGGTGATGGCAGCCAGTGCACCAGGCGAACCTTACGGAGTTGTCCCTTGCTCTCCGCCCTTGAGCTCCGTGCGGCTTCCAGGTCCCGCTTGCTACCAGCCCTTCCCACAGCTAGAAGCTGCTAGTGCTGGGCCTCAAGTTCATCCCAGGGCACCTGCCCTGCTCCCGGCTTAGGACAGGGGGCCTGCGAGGATCTAGGCTGCGCCCTCTCGCGGCAGAGCGGCGGCTAAGGTGGGTCTGGCAACCAGTACAGGCGCCGGGGTGCCCGGGGACCTGACAGCAACCCTCTCCGCACCCGCTCCAGCAGCTCTGGCCGCGTCCTGCCTCTCGGCCTCTTTCCTGGCCACAGGGCCCTGCTAAGCGCTAGGAGCAGTTTCCTTTTCTTCCTCTCTAACCCAACCCCGCGGGAGGCCGCGAGCACCGGCTGCAGGGTCAGCACCTTTAGGGGCTGCAGGGCAAACCCGTGGAAATGACCTAAGTCAGTGTCCCGCGCTCATCTGTAGCGTTCACATTATGAAAATTGAAGGGGAATACCAAGATTCTTAACCTTTGTCATGGAAAGCCCTCCAGACGTACTTTTCAGGGAAATGAAGTTGTCAGAATGGAAGGGCCACAGGGTGCACTGGACTTTGGGAATTTTCTTAGATGGGAGAAAAAAAGGGTTGACTTTATAAAATTCGTGTGTCCTTCGTTTATTAACCAAATAAACATGGGGCGTTTACAATGTACAAAGTCTACTAGAGACAAGGGGCTTGGAAGCATGAGGACTGCTTCGCAGAAATGTATTATTTTGTAATCAGTAAAGCACAGTCATTTCTACTCTGGCCATTTCTGTGTCCCCACTAATGGATTCTTCTCTTCTCTGTGCATAGTGGTGACTTCTCCCAGCCTGGCATTTATGCTGCTCCCCGATCCGACCTTGCTTCTCCAGTTTTATCCAGCCTTCTTTCCCTGTGTCCAGCCAAGTGGGGTTTTTTACGGAAGCTGAGCCTGCCCCTGCCCCTGGGCAGTTTCCTGAAACAGTCCTCTCCTTGCAACTCACCTTGTAGGGGCCTGGCAGCAAAGTCCACAGTAAAATTCCAGAGTGAGTCTGAATAGAAAGAAACATGTCTTCTGTCTAAGGGTGCACAGGGTCTAGCGCATGGTGTTACTTTCTCCTGGCTCCAACATTTGCCCACCCATGCTGAGAGAGAGGTAGATGGAAAGAAAGAAGGAGGACCGATGAAGGGGAGCACGCCAGCACAGAGGTGATTCACTCAAGGAGGGAAGACGGACAGTGATTCCTCATGGTCTCAGAAATAAGACCCCTCTCATTTTTTGGAATAAAACACCTTTGGGGTTACTGAATAAGAATGTGGTGTATCCCAGCACTTTGGGAGGCCGAGGCGGGTGGATCACGAGGTCAAGAGATCGAGACCATCCTGGTCAACACGGTGAAACCCCGTCTCTACTAAAAATACAAAAAATCAGCTGGGCCTGGTGGCGCGTGCCTGTAATCCCAGCTACTCAGGAGGCTGAGGCAGGAGAATTGCCTGAACCCAGGAGGCGGAGGTTGCGGTGAGCCGAGATCGCGCCATTGCACTCCAGCCTGGGTAACAAGAGCGAAACTCTGTCTCAAAAAAAAAAAAAAAGAATGTAGTGTAAGTTAGAGATGGAATTCGGGAGACAAATGGGCCAGCACAGTCTAAAACCAGAAGCCAAGCATAAGGCTGCTTGTCCACAGATATGCTGTGTGATGGTTAATACTGAGTGCCAGCTTAATTGGATTAAATGTTGCAAAGTATTAATCCTGGGTGTGTCTGTGAGGGTGTTGCCAAAAGAGATGAACATTTGGGTTAGTGGGCTGAGGAAGGCAGATCCCCCCTTAATCTGATGGGCAGAATCTAATCAGCTGCCAGCAAATATAAAGCAGGCAGAAAAATGTGAAAAGGAAAGAAGGCCTAGCCTCCCAGGCTACATCTTTCTCCCATACTGGATGTGTCCTGCCTTCCAACATCGGACGGCAAGTTTTTCTGTTTTGGGACTTGGACTGGCTTTCCTTGCTCCTCAGCTTGAAGACAGCCTATTGTGGGATCTTGTGATTGTGTTATGTTAATACTTAATAAGCTCCCCCATATATATATATATATATATATATATATATATATATTTATATATACATATAACTATAAAGCTATATATATATAGTTCTGTCTCTCTAAGAGAATCCTGACTAATATAGGTTGTCACACGTTTCATTCTCTGCATCACCTTATCAACATGGGAAGTTAGAAAAGAGCTGACACATTCAGAAATTGAGCATGTGACTGTTGAGCATGTAACTGACATGTAATTGAGCATGTAATCCCTCTGTTCTCCCCATTTGTGTGATGCAAGGATTGGTGGTGGGGTGGGGGTGGAGGTGGGCTCCTGGCTCTTAGGTCCTTGTCACACAGCCTAGAGTCCAACACCGGATCCACATCAGTGCTGCAGGCTCTCATGCCAAAGGGCTCCAGTGTTCATCAGTAGACTTCTTTGGGGCCTACAACTACAGTCTAAACTGAAGAGAGCTATAGGAGTTTCCACCAAGCTGTGAGCTCCTGGAAGGCAGTGTACCATGGTCACTTTGAGGGATCTGTTGAGTGAGGGGGAGTTCTGGACGTCTCATTGCCAATGCCACAAGAAGGTATGAGAACAGAGCTGCCCAGTAGCAGGAGTGAGCAGTAGTCCTCTGTTGGCTTGCTATTCTGTACCTTTGTGAATTTTAACAGCCCCCTGAAGCTTCCACTTCACTTCCTAGGCTTCTTCTGAACCTAGGTAGCTGACCTAGGCAGCTGACCTGAGAAAGACCCTTGTAGGCTCTTCCCTCCATGGGACTGGGTTTTGATTCTGGCTCCCACACTTTCTTGATGTAGGGACCTGGGCAACCTTTCTTCTCTCATGGATCCTGGTTTCTAAACTACAAGGTGACCTGTGCTCAGCCCAGTCAAGGAGTAATAAAATCATAAAGAAATACATAAATAAATGCTGTTTTTACATCAGAGGTAAAAACAGTAGAAAAGGGCCAACTCTGCTGTTAATGTAGGGAAGATAGGACAATCAGAACTAGAAAGGCAAATGACAAGCTGGAAAAAAATTAGAATATTTACAATGGTAGGGAAATTAGTAAGTTCATATAATGATTGTTAAATAAAAATCCTAAGAAGCCATTGTTTTAGACTGAGCTCCTGAACTGGACCCCAGCAGACTAAACTAAACTGATATATAGTCACTCACATTTGATGCCACATCATCAAAGTGAAAAAGCAGACTCCTCAAACACCAATATTTTCTTTGAAAACAGGAGATTCCAGTCTACCTGAGTCAGCATAATAAAGAAGAATCCTCTCCTTTAGTTCTTACAAAAAACTAACCTGAAGTAACCTGATATTACAAAGTCAGCTTTTTTTTCTGTTGTTCTGTTTCCCTGTTCCCACCTTACAAAACCCACTGTTCTGCCAATTCTCACTGGGAATTCTCATTCTATTTTGTAGAATGGGGCCTGAACCAATTCATGAATTTTAAATAAGAGTCAACTAAATTTGTTGAAAAAAATTAAATTAAAATGTTCTTAAATTATGCAGAGATAATAATCTATCACTAGAGGGAACTTTCCAAAACTTTAGCCTTCAAAATCTCCAAAATAGTCTATCAATATCTTTATTACGAAAAAAATAGCATTCACGAAAGAAGCAATAGACTTTGCATGGGTAATAAGTTCAGATATAATGCAACAAATTTTGGAAATTTTCATTACTCATTATTATTTAGCATTCTCCATCGTTGAAATGGCAAATTTCATGTTAATATCAAAATATATTAACAGCTTCATAGACCATTTTCATCCATTTTTCCACAAAAGCTATTGAAATAACTGTAATACAAAAAGAAATACTGTTCAAGGTTAAGGAGAAAAAAATGTGGGACAAGGATAAAACCTTTATGTCACTAAGTTATATGGCTGGTAGCAGCAGGAAAACTACTGTGCAGACCTTCTCAAACTGGCATCTCAGAAATCCTTTGTGTATGACTAACTGCCTTGATAAACTGCAATTACATTTGTAGCAAAAGGTCCTAGAAAGGAAAGGTATTGACCCAGAGAAAATGAAAAAATCCCAAGGCATTCTTTGAAGGCCAGTTGTGGCTGAACTTAAATAATTACAGTGTGAGCCCAGCTCCTTTAACCATATAGCTCTTGAATTCATTTGCGAAGCAACAAGTGCACAAGGTAGGCTAATGCTTCTTTAGTAAGAGTATAGCAAACAATGCAGTAAAAGAAAAATCAATCTGTAACACAGAAATATTAAACTACTGCAAAGTGCATGGTCGGCTAGACAATGCTAAAGAGCTACTTTTCTTTTGTGATAATGGAGTTTACCAGTAGTCATTTAAACATTTAAATTGTGTTTATGTTTATCAAAGTTACACAGGTACAAAGTCTCCAGAGTCAAATAGATATGTAAGGCTTCTCATAAGAAGCCATTTTCTGAATTACTTCATCCCCATTTCCCAATCTTGAAACAACCAAATTCAATTATTTTAGGTGATACCTCAGTATATAGTTCTGATAACTTTTCATATATCTATATGTATTTATTTTATTACGATAAACATTAGTTTTCTACATCAGAGGCAAAACTATTATTTACTTGCTTTCTTTCTTCACACCCCATTATTCACACACCAGGTGAAAAGGAGATGGAGAATGTCACTTGTACAATCCAGGAGATCTGTGTTACAGTAGAGGACCCATGAAATTATAAAAATGGGATATTATTTAGGAGCTGTCACGTTCATTCCTCCTGTTCTCCAGAAAGAGAGAGAACAGAAGAGCACCACTTTTTGGCAGATGCAGGAAAAGATCTCCATCTTAAATGTAAGCATTAGGCTCTGGGGGAGACAAGAAAGGTTTTGTTACCCTGTTACCCTTTGAATGGGAGCAGGCGGCATCACAATGAAGCAGACAAGTGGTTAGGGTGTAAAGAGCAAATGGAGAGGGAAGGGGGAAAAAAAGACATTATGCTTATCACATGTCAATTTCCATTGTTCAGAAAGCCTTGACCATGCAGAAACATGAAAATGTTCCTGATGTATTCAACATTTCTAAATGATACATTTATGTTGTTACTTCTTAACTTTAAAATTTTTAGTCACTGTCTATTGACACCTCACTCTTTCGCCCTCCACCCACAATTGCATCCTCAGTGTATCACAATTTTTAACTCATTATTCAAAATTTATATCATTATTACCTCCTAAATGATATTTGCTATTGAGGCATGTAAGAAACTATGACAATTCCTCATTATTGCTCAGTATATTTTTTCCTTAGAGTTAATAATGTTCTTTTTTTCTTATTCCATAGTATTCTGTTTACTTATCTCAAATTTATGCCCACATTCTCCCCTCAGTTGTGTGTGACTTCACTTATTATGTTAAAAAGTCAAGATAGTCCATTTATTTCAATTTGAAGAACTCTTTTGAAGAATTAGGACTTGCTTTTATCACAGATAGCAGCTTGGTGGGCCTGAACCTATGGACCTATAGCAGCCACCCTTGCTGTCACCTCATATTCTCTCATATCTCTGATTTCAGCTGTCACTGGGGTAGACTGTGCCCTGCAATCTCAGACTAATGCCATCATCCCACCTCAAGTTCTCTTTGTAGGCCTTTCTACTCTGCCTCACGTACTCCAGAATGAGGCCCAGAAGTACGGAGGAGTTAACAATTCAGTGTTAATTTTGAACAATGAGGTAAGTGGCCACTGGATTAATATTTCAGCCTCCTCTCTTACAAAGGAATAATTCTTCAGGCAATTACAAATGTTTCTCACAGAGGTCCTCTATAATTGAATCATGTTTGCTTATAACCTGAGACCAGTAGAAGTATTCTTTTTAAATTGTTTTAAATTATTATTTTGATAGGTTTTTGGGGAACAGGTGGTGTTTGGTTACCTGAATAAGTTATTTAGTGGTGATTTCTGAGATTTTGGTACACTCATCACCCGAGCAGTAAACACTGTGCCCAGTGTGCAGTCTTTTAACCCACAACCCCCTCCTACCCTTCCTCCGAGTGCCCAAAGTCCACTGTGTCATTCTTAGGCCTTTGTGTCCTCATAGCATAGTTCTCACTTATGAATGAGAACATACGATGGTTGGTTTTCCATTCCTGAGTTACTTCACTTAGAGTAATGGTCTCCAATTCCATCCAGGTTGATGTGAATGCCATTATTTTGTCCCTTTTTATGACTGACTAGTATTCCATAGCAAATATACCACATTTTCTTTATCCACTTGTTGATTGATGGGCATTTGGGCTGGTTCCATATTTTTGCAATTGCAAATTGTGCTACTATAAATATACATGTGCAAGTATCTGTTCCGTGTAATGACTGTTTTCTTCTGGGTAGATACCCAGGAGTGGGATTGCTGGATCAAATGGTCGAACTACTTCTCGCTCTTTAAGGAATCTCCACACCGTTTTCTATAGTGGTTGTTTGCATTCCCACCATTAGTGTAAAAATGTTCCTTTTTCATCACATCTAGGCCAACATCTACTATTTTTTTATTTTTAAATTATGGCCATTCTCACAGGAATGAGGTGGTATTGCATTGTGGTTTTGATTTGTATTTCACTGATAATTAGTTATGTTGAGCATTTTTTCATCACTTGTATATCCTCTTTTGAGAATGGTCTAGTGGTGTCCTCACCCACTTTTTGATAAGATTGTTTTTCTTCTTCCTGACTTGTTCGAGTTTCCTGCAGATTCTGGATATTAGTCCTTTGTCAGATGTATAGATTGGGAAGATTTTCTCCCATTCTGTAGAATGTCTGTTTACTCTGCTAATTGTTTCTTTTGCTGTGCAGAAGCATTTCAGTTTAATTAAGTCCTATCTATTTAAGTATTTGTTGCATTTGCTTTTGGGTTCTTGGTCATGAAGTCTTTGCCTAAGCCAGTATCTAAAGAGTTTTTCCAATGTTATCTTCTACAATGTTTATGGTTTTGGGACTTAGAATTAAGCCTTTGATCCACCTTAAGTTGGTTTTTGTATAGGGTGAAAGATGAAGATCCAGTTTCATTCTTCTACCTGTGACTTTTCAATTAACCCAGAACCATTTGTTGAATAGGGTGTCTTTTCCCCAGTTTATGTTTTTGTTTGCTTTGTCAAAGATCAGTTGACTGCAAGTATTTGGCGTTATTTCTGGATTCTCTATTCTGTTCCATTGGCTTTATTTCTGGATTCTCAATTCTGTTGCATGCCTATTTTTATACGAGTACCATACTGTTTTGGTGACTATGCTTTATAGAATACTTTAAAGTCAGGTGATGTAATGCCTACATATTTGTTTGTTTGTTTTTGCTTAGTCTTGCTTTGGCAATGTGGGCTCTTTTTTGGTTCCATATGAATTTTAGGATTGTTTTCTCTAGCTCTGTGAGGAATGATGGTGGTATTTAGATGGGAATTGCATTGAATTTGTAGATTGCTTTTGGCAGTATGGTCATTTTCACAATATTGATTCTACCCATCCATGAGCATAGGACGTGTTTCCATTTGTTTGTGTCGTCTATGATTTCTTTCAGTAGTATTTCGTGTTTTTTTTTTCTTTTAGCTGTAGTTCAGTCCTTGTTTAAGTATATTTCTAAGTATTTTGTTTTTATTTTCATTTTTTGGAGCTATTGTAAAAAAGGTAGAATTCTTGATTTCATTCTCAGCTTAGTTGCTTTTGGCTTATAGCAGAGCTACTGATTTGTGTACATTAATATTTTATTCTAAAACTTTACTGAATTCATTTAGCAGCTCTAGAAGCTTTTTGGATGAGTCTTTAGGGTTTTCTGGGTATACAATTATGTCATCAGCAAACAGTGACATTTTGACTTCCTCATTACCAATTTGAATGCCCTTTATTTGTTTTTCTTGTCTGATTGCTCTGCCTAGGACTTCCAATACTATGCTGAATAAAAGTGGTCAAAATGGGCATCATTGTCTTGTTCCAGTTTTCAGGGGAAATGCTTTCAACTTTTCCCCATTCAGTACAATGCTAGCTGTGGCATTGTCATCGATGGCTTTTATTACCTTAAGGTATGTCCCCTCTGTGTTGATTTTGCTGAGAGTTTTTTAATAACAAAGGGACGCTAGATTTTGTCAAATGCATTTTTCTGTGTCTATTGTGGTGATCATGTGATTTTTGTTTTTAATGCTGTTTATATGGTGTATCACATTTACTGACTTACTGATATTAAACCATCCCTGGTATAAAACCCACTTGATTATGGTGGATTATTTTCCTGATTTGCTATTCAATTTGGTCAGCATATTTTATTGAGGATTTTTGTATCCATGCTCATCAGAAATATTGGTGTATAGTTTTCTTTTTTTATTATGTCTTTTCCTGGTTTTGCAATTAGGGTGATACTGGCTTCATAGAATGATTTAGGGAGGGTTTCCTCTTTCTCTATCTTTTGGAATAGTATTAACAGCATTGGTACTAATTTTTTTTTTTAATGTCTGATAGATGTCAGCTGTGAATCCTTCTGGTCCTGAACTTTTTTTTTGTTGGAACTCTTTAATTACCATTTCAATCTTGTTGCTTGTTATTGGTCTGTTCAGGGTTTCTGTTTCCTCTTGGTTCAATCTGGGAGGGCTGTATATTTCCAGAAATTTATCCATTCTCTATTGGTTTTCTAGGTTATATGCATAAAGGTGTTCATAGTAGCCTTGAATGATACTTTGTATTTCTGTGATATGGGTTGTAATATCTCCCATTTCATTTGTAATTGAGCTTATTTGGATCTTCTGTCTTCTTTTCTTAGTTAATCTCACAAAAGATCTGACAATTTTATTTATCTTTTCAAAGAACAAGCTTATCATTTATCTTTTGATTTTTTTGTTTTTTGTTTCAGCTTCATTTAGTTCTGCTCTGATCTTGGTTATCTATTTTCTTCTGAGTTTGGATTTTTTTTTTTTTTTAGTTTCTCTAGTTTCTTTTGGTGTGACTTGACATAGTCTATTTGTGCTCTTTCAGACTTTTTGATGTAGGTAATTAAGACTATGAACTTTCCTCTTAGCACTGCTGTTTGCCGTTAACCCGGGAGTTTTGATAGATTCTGTCACTATTATTGTTCGGTTCAAAGAAGTTTTTACTATCCATCTTGATTTCATTGTTAACCCAACAATCATTCAGGAGCAGATTATTTAATTTCCATATATTTACATAATTTTGAGGGTTCCTTTTGGAGTTGATTTCCAACTTTATTCCACTCTGGTCTGAGAAAGTACTTGCTGTAATTTTGATATTCTTAAATTTGTTGAGACTTGTTTTGTAGCCTATCATAGGTCTATCTTGGAGAACGTTCCAAATGCTGATGAATAGAATGTATATTGTACAGTTATTGAGTAGAATGTTCTCTAAATATCTGTTAAGTCCATTTGTTAAGGGTATAGTTTAAGTCCATTGTTTCTTTGTTGACTTTCTGTCTCAATGACCTGTCTAGTGCTGTCAATAGAGTATTGAAGTCCCCCACTATTATTGTGTTGCCATCTATCTTATTTCTTAGGTCTAGTAGTAATTGTGTTTATACATTTGGGATCTCCAGTGTTATATGCATATATATTTAGGATTGTGACATTTTCCTTTTGGACTAGTCTTTTTATCATTATATAATGTCATTCTTTGACTTCTTTAACTGCTGTTGCTTTGAAGTTTGCTTTTTCTGATATAAGAATAGCTACTCCTGCTCACTTCTGCATGGAATATCTTTTCCCGCCTTTACCTTAAGTTTATGTGAGTCCTTATGTGTTAAGTGAGTATTTTAAAGACAGCAGATACTTGGTTGGTGAGTTCTTAACCATTCTGCCATTCTGTATCTTTTAAGTGGAGCATTTAGTTCATTTATATTCAATGTCAGTATTGATATGTGACGTACTATTCTATTCATTGTGCTATTTGTTGCCTGAACACATTTTTTATTGTATTTTTGTTTTATAGGTCCTATAAAATATATACTTTAAAGAGATTCTATTTTGGTGTATTGTGAGGATTTGTTTCAAGATTTAGAGCTCCTTTTAGCAGTTCTTGTAGTGCTGGCTTGGTAGCGGTAAATTCTCCCAGTATTTGTTTGTCATAAAAAGACTGTATCTTTCCTTCACTTATGAAGCGTAGTTTCACTGGGTAAAAATTCTTAGCTGATAATTGTTTTGTTTAAGGAGGCTAAAGGTAGGACCCCAATCCCTTCTAGCTTGCAGGGTTTCTGCTGATAAATCTGCTGTTAATCAGGTTTTCCTTTATAGGTTGCTTTTGTCTCACAGCTCTTAAGATTCTTTCCCTCCTCTTGACTTTGGATAACCTGATGACTACGTGCCTAGGCAATTATCTTTTTGCGATGTATTTCCTAGGTGTTCTTTGAGCTTCTTGTATTTGAATGTCTAGATCTCTAGCAAGGCCAAGGAAGTTTCCTTGATTATTCACTCATGTATTTTTCCAAACTTCTAGATTTTTCTTCTTCCTCAGGAACACCAATTATTCTTAGGTTTGATCATTTAACATAATCACAAACTTCTTGGAGCCTTTGTTCATGTCTTTTAAGTTCTTTTCTCTTTGTGTTCGATGGATTAGGTTAATTCAAATTAACCTTACCTTCAGGCTCTGAAGTTCTTTCTTCAACTTAGTTTGATTCTATTGCTGAGACTTTCCAGGGTGTTTTTTACTTCTCTAAGTGTGTCCTTTATTTCCATAATTTTTTTTTAATTTATGCCATCTGTTTCACTAGAGATTTTTCCATTCATATCCTGTATAATGTTTTTGATCTCTTTAAGATGAACTTCACCTTTCTCTGGTGCCTCCTTAATTGGCTTAATAATCAACCTTCTGAATTCTTTTTCTGGAAATTCAGAGATTTCTTCTTGGTTGGATTCATTGTTGGTGAGCTACCGGGATCTTTCGGGGCTGTTAAAGAGCCTCGTTTTTTCATATTACCAGAATTCTTTTTCTGGTTTCTTCTCATTTGAGCAGACTACGTCAAAGGGAAGATCTGGGACTCAAGGGCTGCTGTCCAGATTTTTTTGTCCCACAGAGGTGTTCCCTTGATGTAGTGCTCTTTGTTTTCCCTTAGGAATGGAGGTTCCTGAGAGCCAAACTGCAGTAATTGTTATTTCTCTTTTGGATCTAGCCACCCAGCAGAGCTACTAGGCTTCGGGCTGGTACTGGAGAGTGTCTGCAAAAAGTCCTATGATGTGATTCGTCTTCAGGTCTCTCAGCCATGGATACCAGCACCTACTCTGGTGGAGGTAGCAAGGGAGTAAAGTGAACTCTGTGAAGGTGCTTGGTTGTGTTTTTGTGAAGTGCTCTGGTTTTGTCTTAATTGGCCTCCATCTAGGAGGTGGTACTTTCAAGAGTACATCAGCTGTGATTGTATAGGGAGGATA
The DNA here is from genome assembly GCF_009761245.1 of Sapajus apella. Classification (NCBI taxonomy): domain Eukaryota; kingdom Metazoa; phylum Chordata; class Mammalia; order Primates; family Cebidae; genus Sapajus; species Sapajus apella. Next base: position 8,157,285 of record NW_022437021.1, read on the forward strand.
CAAGCTTGCCCAACATTGGCTTTGAATAAGTATTCAGGTTTCTCAGGTGGTGGGCAGGGCCACAGAGCTCCCACGAGATTATGACGTTTGTCTTCAGCTACCCGGGTGGGTAGATAAAGACCATCAGGTGGAGGCATGGTTAGTTGTTTCTGAGTTCAGACTCTCCTTGGGTGAAGCTTGCTATGGCTGCTGTGAGGGTTGGGAATGTGGTTCCCAGGCCAATGGATTTATGTTTCCAGAAGGATTGTGGGCATCCCTGCTGCATCACACAGGTTGCCAGGGAAGTGGGGGAAAGTGGTAACCACAGGCCTCACCCACCTCCCATGCAGCCTGCCCCTGCAATAGCACTGAGTTTATTTCCAGGCATCCAGTGAGCAGAAATGAGAACTCACTCCAGGTTCCAAGCCTTGCAGATGAGAAAGGAGGCCGACTCACAGTTCTTTGGCTGCCCCATGGAGCCTGCAGAAGCAATCCACCTTCTTCAAAGGGTCTGTGGATTCTCTCAGTTTTCCTGGTATGTTCCTGCAGTAGTTCTTGGAGAATAAGTTCACAGTGTGGGTCTCCACACACTGCTCTTTCGCTCCAAGTGAGAAGTGCAAGTTAGTGCTGTCTCCAATCTGCCATTTACCATAATGTCTTCCCCCAGTAAAGGTATTCTTATACTGACTTTTCCTTTTTCTTTTTCTCACCCACCCTTTCCTTCACTCCTGCCTGCTGGGATTATCTCCCACATAAACCATACCCAAGTCCTTGTTGCAGGCTCTGCTTTGAGGGAAACTAATCTGAGATTTCCCTCCACCATCATCATCCACCATCATCTCTGCCTGGGAGGTATAAGCCCGGCTGCCAATGCTTGAGACTGGAGTAGAGGAAGAAAACTAGAGACTTTATTTGAATTATACAGAAATCCTCAGGAAATGTTCTCCCCTTTTCCCTTGGGTTGAGTACCAAGTTTATGAATCACTTGTCTTTCTCTTTCTTGGTTTTCTTGTTTTGTGTGTGTACGGAGCACATCCTTCAATAGTGTCCTGAGTCACTATTTTCCTTAGAATTTTGAAGACATTCTCCAGTATTTACTAGCTTCTAGTAATGTTTCTAAGTCATACTATGCCATTCTAATATGTGATACTTTGTATCACACTGATTTTTGTTTCAGAATCTTCTCATTGTCTTTCATGTTCTGAAATATATCGGTGATGTGCTTGGTCAGTTATTTTTATCCACTCAGGGAATTTATAGAAAATTGTGGAATCTCATATCCCTGTTCTAGAAAATTTACTCAAGTCATTTTTTTTATGATTTCTTTTCCTTCATTTACTTTTCTTTCTTTCTAGAACTCCTAACTTTTAGATGTTGGACTTCCTGGAATAGGCTTCTAATTTCTTTCCATTTTCTTTTCTATTTCTCTTCTCTGTTTTAGAAAGTATTTTACTGTCTGAAAGATTTCTTCTATTTTTATCTTATAATTCTTTTATTGAGGTTTTTAGTTTTTTATTGCATATTTTAAATTTCCAAGAGCTCTTTCTGACCTTTGAATAATTCTTCTTTTTAACATCAGGGTATTATTAACAGACTTTCTATATAATGTAGAATTACATATAATTTATAGATTATGATATAATAGTAATTGAGGTAGAGATGTTTTTACCTCCATAAATTTGCTTCCTTAAAGCCGTCATTATTGATTTAACTTCGAAGCACTAGAAAGCTGATTGAGGCATTTGTTTACTGACCATGGAATTTTCTGTATCATAACCCATTTTGGTCAGTTTGCAGAGGCACGATCCATCTGACTGTTCAGCCTGCATAGAATAGTCAGCCATCTCTGCCTGGGAGGTATGAGCCTGGCTGCCAATGCTAGAGACTGGAGGAAAGGAAGAAACTAGAGATCTCATTTGAATTATGCAGAAATCCTCAGTAGCTCAATTTTACCATTTAAGAAATGTAAGACCACTCTTTTTTGCTCATATGAGAGAAGAGTAGTGACCAAGTTAGGTAGAATGGGAGAAGGGAGCTTGTGTATGGAATTGTTTCTTAAAGAGTCTTTCAACCAATTATTTTGGTTTTAGCCCCTCCCTCATCTCTATAACCAGAGGTAACAAGTGCCACCAAAACTCCGGTGAGCCTTTGAGAAAATTTTGTTTGCAAGTCAGGTATCTTCTCAAGAAGTGGTTTAAAATCCAGCTTTCTTCAGTCTGCTGGGTCAGTTAGCACTTGCCTGTTTTCCAGCTAAAGAGATTTTGTTGCATATCCATTATTTGCTCCCAACTCTTTGTCCATGTGTCTTACACCTTTTTAAAAAAATACCGTTACTATCATTTTAGTGGTATTTCAGCAGGATGTGATATAAATTTGTGCGCTCAATGTTGGAGTTTTCACTGTATATACTGTATGATTTCCAAGTTAGTATACTTATGTTATTTGGCAGAAGAAACCTTAATTCTCTTTTGTTTATTTTCTTAGACAGTGTTTATCATAAAAATAACTTTACCATTTTTGAGGCTTCATGGTATTTGATTTATTAATTATAGTATTTTGGTACAGTAGGTGATATCCTCAAGATTTTATTTTTTAACATGTGAGCCTACTTTAAATAACCCTAAATTTCTATCTTTTCTAAAATTTTATACTTCTATTCTGCAATTCTTTGGTTTATTTTTAATCAACTTCTATATCCTGTTGTTGACAGATGAATTTGTGGCTTCTATTCTGCTTTATTTTACAAATAATTTTGAAGGTTATGGTGGCTCTATTTTAGAAAGTAATGAAATATGAAAGCTTTTTGATAGCTATTTCTTTGGAGGCCCATAGCCCTCAAGTTTTTCTCTGTTACTTATGGATTGATAACTATTTTTTTAATGATTGATATTATTAAAATATAATATTTGAATGAAAGTACCTTAATAACAAAAATAAAAATAATGATAATGGTAGCAATAATGATAATGGAAGCAATAATAATAATTCCTAAAACTTATTGAGGAGCCACTGAGTGTCAAGAACTATTTTACATGTCTTATATACAAGGCTTATTACAACCCTATAAAACAGTTAACATAATTATTTGTACTATTGCATAGAAAAAGAAGAGTACTGGAGGAATGATGTTGCCTGTTCCTAGAATATGAATCTGGTATTTTACTTCCAGTTCAACTGACTCCAAAGTCTCTGTTTTCTCATTACCATGTTATACTGACTCTGCAAAGGATTGCAGTAGATGTCATGAATGGACGATGTATATCATAAATTCACTTTTATATAATTTATAAAGTTTGGCTCAATTATTTAGGTTTCAGGCTAAGATTAAATCAGTGTCAGTAAGTTCAATAAAATTAGACACTTGAGGTCACAAGCATGAATGCATATGTAGTGGCTGTCAATACCCAATCTTGTAAGTCACGAGCCTGCTCCCAAGCATAACATGGAATTTGATATAAGATGTCTAACACCCTCTGTGATACTTATTAAATCTAATCAAATTAATATATGCTTATTAACAAGTCTCGGTATACTAAACTATGCGTAGTAACTGAGAAAAACTGTGAATAAAAAGAAAACAAGATATGTATCTTATTTTTCCCAGGACTTACTGTCTAGTTGCAAATATAAAACACATATGAAAATTTTAAGAACTTTACTATTTAACTTTTAAAGGTTTGAAATGAACATAATATAGCATTACTTCAAAGGAGAGAGATTCATAGGGATAGCCTGAGATGGCTGGTGTTCGGCAGCAGGTGATTCTTAAATATGAAGTCTGAAAGGTTATTCAGCTCTCAGATTGGCAAAAATGAATTTCTAATTTGCTATTCGAGTGGAGATATCTGTAGACAAGAAATGGGAATCATGCAGGTAATTGCCATAACATAGAGGAAAGGAAACAATAAGAAGGCTCTCTAGCTAGAGCAGAAGAGTATGAGCAATATAGTCACAGAAGAGAGGCAAGGTGATATAGTGAAATGTCTTGCACAGGGATACATTCCATAAATACTGGTCAAAATGGAAGGCACCCAACAAGCAAGATGAGGAAACTGGGCCGTGTCCTTTGGCTAAAGGGAGCTACTATCTTATATTATTTCTAGGAGGAATGGCAATGAATCCTGAGGGTTGGGAAAACTAATCAATAAGTAAGCTGTTAAGGAGAAGGAAAAGGAGCCTGGTGGCTGATGAGATATCAATCGGAAGAAAGTCACAGAAATCTGTGTTCGAGGTTCTGATGACCTGGATATACAAGAAGGAATGGAGTACGGGGGCAGGGGGCTATTTGTTTAAAAAGAAAGATTTGGCAGTTCTTATGGCTATTTTTTTAAGTTAAAAAGACACCTTAAGTTTCAAAATAAAGTCACCAGAAATATTTATGAAGTCCCTAACACTCAGAATATATAACACTTAGTCATCACCACTAAATAGGCTCCATGCCTCTGAATTGATTTATTATTTTGATTTTGACTAAGCTTGTGATTCTGGGACCTTTGCCAAAATAAGTATATGTTGCTTAGTATATGTAATTTAAGAGAATAAATTGAAAGACTAAACGATACTGCCTAGAACGAAAGAAACCTTATTAATCACAGTAATACATTTAATTTAGGTAATTTGAGTCTAATCTGGAAAAGAGAGTAAACTGTCATAATGAATTATATACAAAAGCCAATAATTATTCATTTAATTAATCACTCAGGTAAGTAAATAACATATTCACCAAAAAATTTTATATTGCATACCTACTACATGTAAGAAACTGTACCAAATGCTGGAGGTAGAAGTAATAGTAGGACAATATCATTCCTTAAGAGACAGATTGATCAGAAGAATCACTCAAGACATCAGGGACCCACAAAAGTGTGGCCCCACACATGCTGCCTCAGACATCATGGAGAAGGATAGGACTCTGATGCGGAAGAGCAACAAGAGGTGTTGTATCATTTAAATGAAGTTAACTTTGCTTTTTTCCTCTTACTCTAGAGGCATTTTTTACTTCTTTCTTCTCTCATACCCAACATTCAATCCATCAGCATATTCTGCTAGTTCTACCTACACAATCTATCCCAAATGATGCTCTCGCTGGCTATGAACCTAGTTCAAATTCCAATCACCTCACATGTAAAAATCACTGCAACAGTCTCCTCACTGGTTGCCTTGCTTCCATTCTTGCCTTCCAGAATCATTTCTCCATCCAACATCCAGAATGAGTTTCTGGAATTAAGTCAGATCACATCATTTCTCTTGTCAAGGCCTACACTCCTTTAGAGAGCAATGCAAAGTTATCATATGACCTATACAGCCCTGAATAGACTGCATCTGTCTCCAATCTTCTTTTCATTCTCCTTGTAACTTCGCTTATGCCATATGGCCACCTTGCTGTTTCCCAGAAAATCAAGCATACACTCACCCCAGGGATCCATTCTTACTCTTTCCTCTGTGTGGAATGCTTTTCCCTAGATTTCTTCTCTTAATTCTTTCATCTGCATAGACATCACTTAATGTAAATGTCTTCTACCAACTATCCTATAGAAAATAGCATCACCTATCAATTTCTAGTCCCATTTTATTATTTATCATATATTTGTTTATTATTTGTTTCCGTGCTGGAATAAAAATGCCACAAGGAGAGAAACTCAGTATGTTTTTGTTCTCTGCAGTATTCTTAGAAGAATGTTTGGTCCATATGGAATGCCCACAGTCAGCATGTGTTGAACAGCTGAGTCAAATGTAACTGGCATGACCTTAAGGCTTTTGTTGTTTTCATCCTACGTAAATGGGCATTTAAACAAAAGATAATTATTAAAGAGATAGCCCCCGCTTTGTACCCAGTAAGTCTATTGCCTATAATCCCTCTAATTGTTTAAGAAGCCATGTATTACTATTTTTTTATTTTAACATTTAATAGGATTTCACAGAGATTCTGAACAAAAAACATTATGTTAGTCATGCTAGGAAAATTTTAAAATATAGAAAAGTATGCCTTAGAAAATCACCTAGAAATTTTTACTGTTATCCATGAGTAACTTTATATAGATACCATATTGTATGTAAAATTGTGTGCCATGATTTTCAGTACTTAATATTTAGGCTTTCATTGTGTTGTGCAATTAAAGTTCTATGGGACTGTGATGCATCTGTGTCTATGTTTGTATATAAATGGTTTTTCATATTTGACATGGTGTGTCAAAATATGCTTTGATAAGCACATGTGATAACTCTCACCTCACTCTTGCCAAGAGTTGAGGAGCAGGTAGTAGAGAGGTTGTGAGCTCAAAAGCCAAAGAGAGAGCTTCCAAGTTCTGGTACCAGCTTCACCACTTGTTAGGTTTGTGATCCTGGAAAATATTTAATCTCTTAGTGCCTCATTTTTTTTTTAATCTGTAAAAAGGTAATAATAGTGATATCAATCTCATAGGTTTATTAAGAGAATTAAATTAAATATATACAAAGTGCTTAGAATAGTCCTGGCAAATACTGAGCACATATAAATGTGAGATGTTAACAAGAGGAAAGTAAAATTCAGTATGTTGTATGAACACTTTAAATATTTAGCAATACGAATAAAAAAGTGATAATATTCAATTATTTCTTTTATCATAAATGAAATTAACTAATTTTCCATTTCTTGATTTCAATTTTTATTTTATAATTGGTCTGCTTAAGACCTTTGCTCCTTATTCATTTATGAACACTGTTAATATATTAAGATTAACTCTATGTATTTATTGAAAATATTTCTCTAACTTGTTACATAAATTTATTATTTCTGTATTATACAGAAATTCTTAAATTTACATTTTAATCCTATGAATTTATGGTTAAAAATTTATTCCATTACTTTCTACTTCTAAATTTTTTCCAGCATTTTATGATTTCAAATTTTGCACTTAGCTCTTTATCTGGAAATTATTTGAGTATGTGGTATGATGTGAGGTTTTACTTTGAATTTTTCTGGAACCAATATTCTCAATATCATCTATTTAAAAATCCATCCATTTCCACTTTTACATTACTTCCCTTATATTAAGTTTTAATTTATGATATGTATATATATATATGTACACACATATTCATATATGAATATATATATCATAAAATTAAATTCTATATCATAAAGATTATTTTTAATTTCAAAATAATATTTGTGGAATAAACTAAATAGATGAATTTGAGTTGAATTGACAGTAAGGATAAAAACTGCACTAGTATGGCTTTTTTTTTTTTTTGGTCTCTGCAATTGAGACTAAATATTTCATTCACAAGGAACTCTTAACATAAAATCCAATTAAAGCTGAAAAGCAATGTGTAAGAACCTCCAGCAGTGTTTGCTGCATGTGGATGATCTGTGCAATGCTAACAGCTTCATATACTCACTGTGCTTGTGCATGAGCCTGTTACTAACAAGCCCACTCAAATAAGCTAGATAATGTATAGCACAATAAATAAAACAATTAAAAATATCACAGTGTCAAAGCATTTGTGAGAGTCTAATCTTTGTTTCTGGCCATTTAACCTAGTTTACCTGCTGTTGCTTTAAAAGTCCATACTCTCCTAACACCATAAAAACCCTAGAAGAAAATCTAGGCAAAACCATTCAGGACATAGACATAGGCAAGGACTTCATGAGTAAAACACCAAAAGCATTGGCAACGAAAGCCAAAATGGACAAATGTGATCTAATTCAACATCAGAGCTTCTGCACAGCAAAAGAAACAGTCATTAGAGTGAATTGGCAACCAACAGAATGGGAAAATTTTTTGCAATCTACCTGACAAAGGGCTAATATCCAGAATCTACAAAGAACTAAAACAGATTTACAAGAAAAAAACAAACCCATTCAAAAGTAGGCGAAGGATATGAACAGACACTTTTCAAAGAAGACATATATGAGGCCAACAAACATATGAAAAAATGCTCATTATCACTGGTCATTAGAGAAATGCAAATTAAAACGACATTGAGATACCATCTCATGCCAGTTAGAATGGCAATCATTAAAAAATCTGGAGACAACAGACGCTGGAGAGAACGTGGAGAAATAGGAACATTTTTACACTGTTGTTGGGAGTGAAAATTAGTACAACCATTGTTGAAGAAAGTGTGGCGATTCCTCAAGGACGTAGAAATAGAAACTCCATTTGATCCAGCAATCCCATTACTGGGTATGTACCCAAAGGATTATAAATCATTGTATTATAAAGACACATGCATATGCATTGTTCATCGCAGCACTGTTTACAATAGCAAAGACGTGGAACCAACTCAAATGCCCATCGATCATAGACTGGACAAGGAAAATGTGGCACATATACACCATGGAATACTATGCACTCATAAAAAATGATGAGTTTGTGTCCTTTGTAAGGACATGGATAAACCTGTAAACCATCATTCTCAAAAAAATGACAAAAGAACAGAAAATTAAACACCAAATGTTCTCACTCATAGGCGGGTGTTGAACAATGAGAACATATGGACACAGGGAGGGGAGCATCACACACTGGGGTCTTTTGGGGGTGGACTAGGGGATGGACAGCAGGGGTTGGGGAGGTTGGGGAGGGATAACTTGGGGAGAAATGCCAGATATAGTTGATGGGAGAATGGAGGCAGCAAACCACATTACCATGTACGTACCTATCCAACAATCCTGCATGATCTGCACATGTACCCCAGAACCTAAAGTACAATTAAAAAAAAAAAAAGTCCATGCTCTCATTAACACTGAAAAGGACAGAGGTTTTTAAGAGTTATTTAGACCTGCTGCTCACCACTAGCCCTCATATTTTAATGAACTTGACATTTTTAAACTAAATCAATTTCAAGTACCATGTCTTGAGCTCATCTCAAAATGAGCATGGAAATCTTGTTTTAAGTCTTTCAGGTATTAAAGATTGATGGATAGATAGATAAACCTTCACATACATACCTACATATTTACAATGGAAAGGTGATCCATTTCTACCTGGAGCTCTGGGACTGGATGACTGCAGGTATGTTAGGCTCCTCCACTAAGGAGAAGCACAGCCTCCTTCCGGGCAGCCAAGAAGAGAAATGTCAGGGCTGTGGCAATGATTGATTTTGGAACATGATAGAGCCCTTGGTTAATTTAGAAGAAAGGTGAAGGGTTCTTTCATTCACATCACATTACCCTTTTTGATTCACTTTTGGCTAATTCTTCCTAACCAAAGCTGCAGTTGTAAAATGAGCCAACCTTCTACAAGAGTTTTCATGGCATGTAAAAGCCGATCCTAAACCACAGAATTCTAGCTTTCATTTTGTGCTATGAAAAGTTCTGTGTTTTCAGTATATTTATGCATGTTAGTGGATATTATTTGTCCTTATATTATGGTTTTACTTGTTTTTCTGCAAATATTCCTGGTAGATTTTCCAAAGAAATTTGTAGCAATAAAGAGCTCATTTTGTTAAAAACTTGCTTGCTCTATGTTCTTTTGTGTAATTCAACAAATATTACTGGGTTACAAGAATAGACTCTGATTAGGGAAGAAACTGGAGAACCTGTTTTAGAAGGTAAATACAGACTGCGCAGACTGATGCTAATATACAACTTATAAATCAGGAATACACAGTTTCCAAGGTCAACTTGAAGGGAGATATGTGAGTCAAAGCTCCTTACTAAATGCAGAGACTTTATACATTATATTCAAACAGTCCAGAGTAAGCTATACCACAAAACTAGACCACTGGTAGATGTGTCCATTCATGGCTAGAAGAAAAAGATTGAAGCCATTCAAAGTTGTTATTTTTGAGATTTCTCAACCTATGCTCTTTCAAGGTATAGCCCACCTTAGACAGACACAAGGTGAGAATATAGTGAAGGCTCTGAGTGAATTTCAAATAAGGCCTTTATGAGACAGACATTTCTAAAGGCTAAAGCAATCAAGTATTTTATTTTCCCAGGAGAAATTTTATCCAACCTATAAAGAACTGGTCCTCAAGGCTGCTTCTACTAAATTATCTCAGACCAAGGAACATTCCACATTTAAATACCTCTCATCAGAGTATCCTGTCATCTCTTACATTCTCCAATGTATCATCAAAGCTTCCTAGGATTCTAAATATGGTTGCTTATTTCAATGAGAGGCTAATCATCAGAGTAACTTTTTTTTTTAATGTGGGAAGAATCATCCACAGAGTTTGTCACTTTACTACATCAGGAATCCAAGTGGAAAGAGGGAAATGGGAAATTGGACCTTTCAATAGAACACTCTTAGTTAACCTCATCAGTAGAGCTGTGGTTCAGAAAAGGGACAGAGTACACAATCCACCACACTATGAACAACACAAAGGGTTAGCTCTCATAAGGTTGAATAACAATGCAAGACCATAACACAAGGATCCTCTGGTTCTTTGTTGCTACTCCATCGAAAGAAGTGCTTTTGCTGCAGAGTTTGACCTGCTGGTGGAGGGAATGCAGCCCTATGCCATTTGCTACGTACTTGAGCTAGCTAAGGAGTGGAAAAGGGACAGCCATCTTTCTACATAACAGTGGATCTCCTGCTCCAGGAAACAGCTTCAGTGTTACCCAGTATCTCATGATGTCAACACTGCTGACTCAGCCAGAAGCTTTGTTTTCCTTCCTAGGCCTCACTGCCAATACAACAAAATTAAAATGTGGAAAAGAGACACAAAACCTCTGAGACCAAAGATGAGTATTTCCTTAGGAACACAAACCCATATTTTTTCTACCACAGATTAAATAATTTAAAAAAAAAATGTCCACCATTCTCTGGGTTCTCTGTTTTAACACTTTTGAGCTGCCTAATTGACCCCTGATAAAAGGTATTTCTTGATGTTGGTCTCCCTGGCAGAAAGACACTTTCCAGAATGCCAAAAGGTTATGAATTTTTGCATCTGTCCAACATTCTATAATAAATAACAACCATTGTTTTCTTCCCCTGATACCTCATACTACAGCAGTCTTTCACAGAAAATTTCTCTTCATGGAACACAGAGAAAATCATGATACCTATATTACCTGTTGGGCAAATTGGAATGAGTTTTGAAATAGAGGGAACTTGGTGTAAAATTAATTACATATTCTGACAAAGATAAATTATTAGTAATTAATGGGCACATTAACTTGTGCATTTATATAACTTATAAATAACTTTTATAATTTATATAATTTATAAATAACTTACAAAACTTCCAAAGAAAATCTTAAATTTAATGAGAAACTTTAGATTGTTTTCATGGTGATAATTTTTTAAACATTTGTAATGCCTATACACAATTTTTGATCAAGATATCCTAATAACAATATCTTCAAATTCTTGGCAGTTACTATATTTTTCCACATGACAGAAAATTGAAGTTTATTTTTTGCTTTATTAACCTGTGAATGAACACTTCTTTTTCTCCATTAACATGATTTTGGATAATTCCATCTCTTATTGTGCTTTAGAGTTTGATTATTCTTCAATCTTAATAGTTCTTCCTTGTCTTTCACTGATATATACAATGTTATAAAATTGTGTCATAATTCAAATGTATTTAAATTTCTTTAGAAGTTTTTCAGATTAAATATTTTTTAAAATGATGAAGAGACTTCTAGTTTCAGCTATGACATGTAAAGAAATTAGAAGTTATCACTCCCATCCTTAATAACAAGAAAAAGGTAGACAAACTGAAAATCACTGACTGTTTGGGATCCATCATGGAATTAGACATCACTAGACAAACCAAAGCCTCAAAATATGAAGAGACATGTGTGCTGAAAGACACACAGGACAGATCTGCTTCCCTGGATGCAAACTACCTAGAGCCATATAATGATAATTTTGAGGAATTGCTGTAGGAAGACTAATCCTAGCTTGTGCAATATGGCAACAAAATAAAAATAGAAGTTATACATTCACATGTAAAACAGGAAAAAGAAAAGAAACAAGCTTAGACACAGATCTTACACAAAAATATTTGCAAAATATATCTGATAAAGACTTTTATACAAAATATATAAATATTTAAAACTCAACAAGAAAAAGACAATAAAAAATAGGCAAGAATTCTGAATAGGCACCTCATCAAAGAAAATCTACAAATGGCAAATATGCATATGGGATGCTATTCAACCCCATTTGTTTTTAGAGAAATGTAAGCTATCACTACACAAGTATTGGAATAGCTACAGACTAAAAATTGGCAATAGCAATTGCTGGCGGACATAAATATCAGCAAGAACTCTCATCCATTGTTTGTGGAAATGCAAATGATATGATCACATTCTAAGACCATTTAGCAGTTTCTTACAAAACCAAACATATTCACCATACAATCCAGCAATCATGTTCCTCATTATTTACCCAACTGACCTGAAAACATTTCCACAAAAATCTGCACTCCAGGTTAATAGCAGCTTTCATTCACAGTTGCCAAAAATGACACACAGTCAAAATATTATTTATTAGGTGAATGGATAAAGTGTAGTGCATCTATATAATGGAATATTATTTAATAACTAAAAAATAATCGATCAAGCCATGTGAATAACAAGGCTGAGTCTTAAATATATACTTCTAGTGAAAGAAGTCAGTCTGAAAAGGCTAGATACTACATCATTATATTTTCATGATATCCTGAAAAAAGGCAAAACAATAGGGATAGTCAACAGATCAATGGTTGTAAGAGTTTGGTGGGACGGGGAGGGCTAAATAGGCACAGTACAAGGACTTTTTTAGGGTGATGAAACTCTTCTGTGTGGTACTGTAATAGTAGATGCATGACATTCTACATTTGTCAAAATCATAGAACTTCACAGCACAAATAGTGAACCCTAATAGACACAAATTTTAAAAATCTTTTAGGGGGCTGGACATGATGGCTTGTGCCTGTAATTCCAGCATTTTGAGAGACCAAGGCAGGAGGATCACTTGATGCCAGGGTTTGAGACAAGCCTGGGTAGAAAGTAAGACCTCCTCTCTAAGAAAAATAAATAAATAAATAAATTAGCTGGGTGCGGTGACATCTGCCTGTAGTTCTAGCTATCTGGGAGGCTGAGTGGGAGGATTGCTGGAGCCCAAGAGTTCAAGGCTACATACGATGCACTATGATTGTAACACTGCACTCCCCCTGGGCCACAGAGCAAACCTTGTCTTTAAAAAAATTAAAACAAAAATAAAAGTAAATCATTTAGAAGGTTGATGACTGAAAATTTGCAGAACAAAGTAATGATTCCTCAGACTGAAAGTGAAAACAGAGTGTTAAAAAGGATGAACAATAATAAATACAGAAATATGCCATGCTAAAATTTCAGTGTATCAGGGATAAAGAGAGTATCTTTAAGATAACCTAAAAGATGAGTCAGATTAACTAAAAAGGAGCACTCACTAGAATGACATGAGCTAAAATAAATGTGAGAACACAATGAGATATTTTCAAAGTGCTGGGAGAAAAGGATGTCAACCTAGAGTTTCATATTTAACTAAGCACTTTAAAGAGAAACGATGAAACAAAGACATTTCTAGATGCTCAAAGGTTAAGAAGAGTTCAGGAATTACAGAGGTTTGCTGAAAGAGATACAAAAAGAAGAACTTAAGTCAGAAGAAAAGAGGTCCTAGAAGCCAAGAATGAAATGCAAAAAAAAGATGAATATATTATTTGTTGGTATATTTAATTAACATCTGATTATGTTCTGCTAAGGAAAGTTAGAATTAATATTTTAAAACAAATGGTAAGGAAAATGGCAAGGTTTGGCGAAAAATTTAATTATACCTATATTCTCATCTTTCTGAGGAGATGAGTAATAATACTGTAGACAAATCTTACGTAGACTTGAAGAGAAAATATATTTTTTTAATTTCATTTTTAATTTTTGTGGGTACATCATAGGTATATATATTTATGGATTACATGATATTTTGATACAGGCATGGAATGTGTAATAATCACATCAGGGTAAATAAGGTATTCATCACCTCAAGAATTTATACTTTGTTTTACAAACAATTCAATTATACTCTTTTTTAAATAATGTACAATGAAATTATTTTTGACTATAGTCACCCTGTTGTGCTAGAAATATTGGTTCTTATTCATTCTTTCTAACTATTTGTTTGTAACCATTAACCATCTCCACTTATCACCCATTAATCATCCCCACTTGCCCCTGACTCCTCCACTACTGGTAATCATTGTTCTACTCTCTATTGCCATGAGTTCAATTGTTTTAATTTTTGGTTCTCACAAATAAGTAAGAATATGCACATTTTGTCTTTCTATGCCTGGCTTATTTCAATTAACACAATGATCTCCAGTTCATTCATGTTGTTGAAATGATTGGATCTCATTCTTTATTAATCACTGAACAGTTATACTCCGTTATGAATACGTACAATTGTACTGATCTATTCATCTGTTGATGAACACTTAGGTTGCTTCCAAAGCATGGCTGTTGTGAATAATGCTGCAATAAATATGAAAGTGTGTATATCTCTTTGATATGCTGATTTCCATTATTTTGGGTACACATCTAGGAATGAGATTTCTAGATCCTATAGTAGCTCTATTATTGTTTTTTGGGGGAAGCCTCTAAACTGTTCTCCATCATGATTGTACTAATTTACATCGTCGCCAACAGTGTACAAGGGTTCCTGTTTCTCTACATCCTCACCAGCATTTGTTATTGTCTGATATTTGGATGAAAGCCATTTTAACTATGATGAGATAATATCTTATTGTAATTTTTGTTTGTATTTCTGTGATCATCAGTGATGCTGAGCATCTTTTCTTATGCCTGTTTCCCATTTGTATATCATCATTTGAGAAATGTCTATTCAGATATTTTGCTCATGGTTTTATTGGATTATTAGATTTTCTCCTATAGAGTGTTTTGAGCTACTTATATATTATGGTTATTCTTTTGGACTGATGTCCTGTAGAGTTTCCCCAATGTTTTCTTGTAGTAGTTTCATAGTTTGAGGTGTTAGATTTAAGACTTTAATCAATTTTGATTTGATTTTTGTTTATTGCAAGAGATAGGGGTCAGATTCATTCTTTTTCATATGGGTATCCAGGTTTTACAGCACCCTTTATTGAAGATACTGTCCTTTCCCCCAAAGTAAATGTTTTTGGCACCTTTGTCAAAAATGAGTTCACTGAAGATCTATGGATTTACCTCTGTGTTCTCCATTCTGTTCCACTGATCTATGTCTGTTTTTAAAGCCAATACCATGCTGTTTTGGTTACTATAGCTCTGTAGTATAATTTAAAGTCAGGAATGTGATTCCTCCAGTTTTGGTCCTTTTGATCAGGACAGCATTGGGTATTCTGGGTCTTTTGTGGTTCCATATAAATTGTAAGGCTTTTTTTTCTATTTCTGAGAAGAATGTCATTGGTATTTTTATGGGGATTTCATTAAATCTATAGATTGATTTAGGCAGTATAGATGCTTTAACAATATTGATTCTTCCCATCCATGAACATAAAATATCTTCATTTTTTAATGTCATCTTCAATTTCTTTCATCAATGTTTCCAAGTTTTTATTGTGGAGATCTTTCACTTCTTTGGTTAAGTTTAATTCTTGATATTTTATTTTGTTTTATGTATAGCTATTGTAAATGAAATTACTTTCTTGATTTCTTTTTTAGATTGTTTACTGTTGGTGACATAAATGGTGCTGATTTTTGTAAGTTAATTTTGTATCCTGAAAATTTATTGATTTACTGAATTTATTTATCAGTTCAAATAGTTTTTTGATGGAGTCTTTAAGTTTTTTCAAATATAAGACCATATCATCTGCAAACAAGGACAATTTGATGTCTTTCTTCCAATTTGGATGCCCTTTACTTTTTTATCTTGTCTGATAGCTCTAGCTATGACTTCCAATACTATGTTGAATAACAGTTTTAAATTGGACATCCATGTCGTGTTCCTGATCTTAGAGAAAAGGCTTTTAGCTTTTCCCCATTCAATATGATATTAGCTGTGGCTCTGTTGTATATGGATTCTATTATGTTGAGGTCTGTTCTTTCTAGAGACAGTTTTATAAGAGTTTTTCTTCTATCATGAAGGGATATTAAATTTCATGAAATGCTTTTTGGCATCAATTGAAATGGTTATATGATTTTTGTCCTTCATTATGTTCATATGTGTCTACACTGACTGATTTGCATAGGTTGAACCATTTTTGCATCCTTATAATAAATTCCACTCGGGCATAACCACTGATCTTTTTAATATGTTGTTGACTTTGGTTTGCTGATATTTTATTGAACATTTTCACATCAATATTCATCAGTGATATTGGCCTGTAGTTTTTCATTTTTTAAATATACTTTTGTTTGGTTTTAGTATCAGGATAATACTGGCCTTATAGAATTACTTTAGAAGTATTCCCTGCTCCTTTATTTTAAGAGTTTTAGTAGGATTGATACTAGTTCATGTTTAAAAGTTTCATGGAACTCAGCACTGAAGCCATCAGGTGGAGGGCTTTTCTTGCTCTGGGAGACTTTATATATTACAGTTTTAATCTCATTACTTGTTATTATTGGTCTGCTCAGGTTTTAGATTTCTTTGTGATTTAATCTTGGTAGATTGCATGTGTCAAGGAAATTATCCTTTTTTTTCCAGATTTTTCAATTTACTGGCATAGAGTAGCCACAAATGATCCTTTAAATTTCTTTGCTATTGATTGTAATGTCCCATTTTTTATCTCTGATTTTATATACTTGGGTCTTTTCCCCTTTTTTTCTAAGTTAGTCTGCCTAAGGTTTTGTTAATTTTATTATTCTTTCCAGAAAAATAACTTTTTTCATTGACATTTTGTACTGTTTTCTTCACTTCAAATTTATTTCTGCTTTGATCGTTATTATTTCTCTTCTCCTACTAATTTTGGGCTTGGCTTCCACTTGCTTTTTTAGTTCTTTAAGATGTGTCATTATGTTGTTTATCTGAAGTTTTTCTTGTTTTTTCAATGCAGGCACTTACAGCTATAAACCTCCCACTTAGTACTGCTTTTGCTTTATCCCATAGACTTTGCTATGCTATGTTTTCATTATCATTTGCTTGAAGAAATTTTTTAATTTCTTTTTTCTTTAGTTCATCCAACTTTATTGAAACGTGTTACAGAAGACAATTCAAATAAAAGCACTGTCTACTATAGAAATCTGAGTTATGTTTTATTATAAAATATAAAATACACTAGTTTAAACTACAGTGTAAAGGAATTTTTTTAATTAACAGTGTCTCCTCATTAAGTGTTTGCAAAGTTTCTTCCCAAGCACTTACAACTAGATACAGCTTTTTTAAAAATTCAAATTTTACAGTCACTTTAACATGAGAGACATTCATACTAAGGTACTTCAGCCCCAGCTTTCACAGACCATTGGAAGTTAGAAAGTACTTTGTTGCTAAGTGAAAAGAATTCACGTTTTTCGTATCAGGGAAAATTATACTAGACTAACAGTTTTAAATGAGCAATAACTCACATATATTAGAGAGAAATCTCCTCTTGCCTTACAAATACAAAATAAATTCTTTAGGTTTCCCTTCTCTGTAGAGACCATTAGCTCACTGTGAAGGCTTGAGCCTCAGTAAGTATAATTTGAGGAAAAAAATAAAACAGACTTCACCACAAGAAATGGCTAAAAGAGGCATCTCCTGCAGGAAACTTCAGTGATTATTTATGTTAAACATTCAATCTTCAAGCTCCTTTTTTAAACTTACTCCATTCTCAAAACCACTGAAAATGAAAAGAATAAATTTGATAGTCCTCATGTCAAGGCAGTGTTCATTGTCTCTTGATATTTTATCCCATTTACTATTGACAATGTCTCCCACACTCCTGAAATTATTTAGAGGTTCTCTCTATGACAAACTCTTGCTTGTTTTAGGTTTAGGTATAACACTGACATCTTTTGAAAAATGTGTTAGTAAATACTCAAGTTCTGGCCTCATTTCCTGATGCATAAAGCATGAAAGCAGAGCTGTCCTGTGTAGACTGCTTTTGTACCAACTGTTTAGGAAGGTCCTTGACCTCTAAGCTTTCCTTTAGAGAATGACATTCATAGAAAACAAATTTCATTGTCAAACACCTGTTCCTAATTCAGTGCAAAGCAATACAACATGGCACAACTCCATTTGTTTTGTTTTATGCTTTGCTCTGTAGAGAAGGTGGTCTTGCTATGTTGCCCAGTCTGATCTCAAACTCCTAGCCTCAAGCTATCCTTCCTCTTCAGCCTCCCAAAGTATTGGGATTCCAGGTGTGAGCCATGCCTGGCCCCATCTCCAATTATTAGGCTTTATCTCATGCAAACTTAAAATTTAAAAAATAACTCCAGGCCCCAATGTAGATCATGAACCTACTTCAGACTCAATATGGTAAAAACCAATTTTTTAATTTTTCTAGTCTTCCTGAAAGAAGTGTAGTGGTTTTGGCTAAAGACTAATCAACATTGTAGATCCAATCTGTTGTCAAAGAACATAATTGCTGACCTGGTAACAAAACTATTCTGATAATCCAACACATGGCCGAGATTCTCAGACAAGAATTAAAGGCATTCTTTTGGATTCTGTCCTTTAATAACTTTCAGAGGAAAATCATGAAGAGACTTCCAGCTCAGTAAAGGCACTGATCAAAGCTTGGCAAAAATGGGCTCGTTTGCAGAATTTAGGTGATGTTCCTCAACAAATTCAGCAGGCCAAAGGAGTTTTTTCACTGACAGAGCTCTCTCCACTCACTGGTTCTGTGCCAATTTTCCATAGCTTCCTCTCCCAGCATCATAGTCCCGCCCATACTCATCCTGTACCTGGCCCCCAAATTGCCCATGGCCGCACTGCCTGCCCTCCTTAAAGCCTGCGTCCCAATCTGCATGAATGATTCAGTCATTCAGACGAGTTCCATTTATGTACCACACAGCATTTTTTGCATCTGCTCATGAGTAATACTCCATGAAACAGAACCTACATGCTGTTTTCATTTTATCCAGACCCATAATGATTTTCCTTATGTCACGACTTTTGCTGAAAAGTTCATAGATTTGTTCTTCAGTTGTGTAAAAAAGAAAGATTTCCAACATATAACGTATAGCTTTTCTTCAGTAATTTTTCTTGTTTTTCATTGTCACCCTGGAAGTGCTGGTCCCAGTACTGGCTAAGCTCCAGGTAGGAGTCGTTGCACAGCGCCTTCAGGAGGCCACCGGACATAGTGCAGAGAAGCAGACGAGGATATGGTGACTCCTAGCACTGAAATTTTAAAATTTCCTTCTAAATTTCTTCTTTAAAACCCATTGGCCATTCGGTAGCATATTGTTTAATTTCCATTTGTTCGCATAGTTTCCAAAATTCCTCTTGTTATTGGTTTCTACTTTCATTGCATCATGGTCAGAGAAGATGCTTGATATTATTTCAACTTTTTTGAATTTTTTAAGATTTGTTTTGTTACCTAACTTATGGTCTATCCTTGATAATGACCCATGTACTGAGGAAAAGAGTAAGTATTCTGCAGCCATTGGGTGAAATACTCTATAAATATCTACTGAGTCCATTTGGTCTATAGTGCAGATTAAGTCTGATGTTTCTTTTTTTGATTTTCTGCCTGGAAGATCTGTCAAATGCTGAAAGTGGGATGTTGAAGTTACCAGCTGTTTTTTTGTTTATTGGAATCTATCTCTCTCTTTAGCTCTAATATTTGCTTTATACATCTAGGTGCTCAAGTGTTAGGTGTATATGCATTTACAATTATTGTATCACTGCCTAGTTGGCCCTTTTATCATTGTACAGTGACCTTCTCTGTCTCTTCTTATAGCTTATTTCTTGAAATATCTTTTCTACGATAAAAATATAACTACTACTGCTACTGTTTCTTGGGTTTTGTTTGCATGGAAAAGCTTTTCTCATGCCTTTATTTTCAGTCTACATATATCTTTACAGGAAACGTTTGTATGTAGGCAACAGATGATCGAATTTTGTTTCCTAACTCATTCATCACTTCATGTATTTTTAAGACTGAGGATTAAAGTAATGTAAAGGTAACTAATAAAAAATACAGTCCATTTCATCAAATCAGTGCAGGAAATTAAAACACAGATTAGGAAATGATTACTAATATAACACAAGTTAGAAAAAAGTTCAAAGCAAGTTAAGAAAAAGCATACAAAATAAGGAAAAAAATGGAGGAAATAAGTGCACATATAGAAGTAATAAAGATAATATAACTGAACCAAGATGAGCCACAGAAGGACAAAGTTCATCAGAGTGGAAAAATAGTCATTGAGTTTATTACATCGTTTTTCCTGACATCTCTGCTGGTGATATCTTGACACAGAGACATGGCATGTCACTTATGTTAGCTAGGAGGGAAGGCTATCTACTATGCATTTCAGGGCCACTATAGTTCAATGTAAATAACATAAATATAGATCATAGAGTTTTAAGTTAGGTTTATCTAGAGAAACATTCTTGGGAAATGAAAACAACTGATATCAAAGGTCCATTATCCCCTCCCCAGTTAGCAGTAACCAATATAATTCATATTTAAATTATTATATTGAAATTGGATAATGGCAATTGGTGTATGTATACACACACATTGTATTAGCAATACAATTAGTGTGACACTCAAATTTACATATGTGTGTGTGCATATATATACACACATATATATACACATAAATACACACACACACATATATATATGTAAATTTGAGTGTCACACTAATTGTATTGCTAATACTATCAAATGATTTTCTGGATCTAGTTAAAATGTTTTTTTTTTTAAGGTACATTTTACCCATGCTTCATCTTTCATACGTCCTGCTATTTAGTCCTGTGGCTGATTATCTGTGTTTTAATGTTCATACACATATAAACATTAGCCTCTTTTGCTCATTAAATGTTATGTTCCATGGAGTCCAAATATATATATATATTTTTTTTCTTCCTGCTGCAGAGCTTTGTTCACAATGGATGACCTTTTTGTTTTATTACAGGGAGATAATAAAAGCAATGCCAGGGCTGGTGGCAGAGTGTCCACCAGAAAGCCTCATACTCTGTAAGACCTGCTCTATTTCTATAAGCAACTACCACCATCAGAATGATTTACTTACCTTGACTCTACGTAGGATTACACCCATGGGAATAAATAGACATAAAAATCCTAAATAATTGCAGTAAATTTGCCTAGAAATTATGCATGTGGGTCATGTAATGTTTGGGCATACCTTAAATTCATCATAATAGGTTAGGATATCTTTTCACAATAATTAACGTAGAAAAACACATTCAGATTTTCACATCCTCAGATAACACAATTCTGTCAAGAGAAGGATTAGTAATTCCCTTAATGATTCATTCTATATTCAACTTCAGTGAATGCAGGAGCCTAGAAAAAGGTATCATTTTGCAATAAATGTCAAAAACATGTTTTATCTAAATAGCTCAACACATAGTACTCACAAAATTTAGGTAGAGATAATTTATACCTTTCTGTGGCCAAAGTCATCTATGGGTTTCCTCGATTTGCTTTTGTCTATAAAGTAGACTCAATTTGCTTTACCACATGAAGCACAAATTTGAAACAATGTTTCATAAATCTCTGTCACTGAAAATTAATCTTTAATTTACAAATACTGCTATCATCCTACCAGCTTTATGTTGCCAGCTTTGAAAATTGAGTTAGACAACATAATGCTGATTTTGAACCTCACCTGTGAGTAAAGACGTCTAATAAAATAAGAATATATGAGCCATTATTAAATGTCCCTAAAGATCTTAACATGTACTCTGATAGGGTTCTAAAATCCTGTTTGGTCCAAACAGAGTTGCTGTAATAGAGCACTGAAGATAAGGCATTTAAATTGTGTTCACAGTTGTCTATCATAATAACTCCACTTGGCAAATTTCACATACTGTTCACATCTGTTGCATAATGTAAGGAGCTGTATAAGATCATTTAAACCTTGTTTGAGAAAATGCATATTACCAAGAGTAAATTCTCTAATTTTGGATCACTGTTTCAATGCTATGTACATATCACAAGCCCAGTATGAAATGTAATGAAAATAGACTTTATAGTATATATTAAATTACTAATAGGTCACTGTCTAGCTATTTCAAAAACTTCCACTTTAAAAATAGATGCTAATATGTGATTTATAAAATTCTTCTTTCTCTTTATGTAACAACACACTGAGTACTTATAAGTACAAGGCATTGTGCTAAGTGTTTTACCTATATTATTGTATTTCATTCTCGCAAGTCTATAAGGCTGCTGTTCTGTTATTAGTCCCTTTTTAGAGAGGAAACATAAATCATTCCAGGTCACACAGATAGTAAATATTGGATACATTTTACTTTAACTAGTAGACTTCAGGTCTTTTTAAATTACCCTCATTTGATTATAACACCATGCATACATGATCAAAACATCACCCATAAATATGTACATCTCCCGTAAATATGTACAATTATGCATCAATTAAAAACAAAATAAAAATTTAAAACTAAAAGTCTTTAGTTTTTAGAACAGTTTAAGGTTTACAGACAATTGACAGAAAGTACAGAAAATGACATACACACTCTTGTTGCTTCTCCTTTCTCCCCCTGTACATAGCTTCACCTATTATTAAAATCATATAATAGTATGGTACATTTGTTAGAGTTGATGATACATGACTATTAATTAAAACACATAGCTTACATTAAGGTCTACTTTTTGAGTTGTACAGTTACCTGGGATACATGCATAATATCATGTATCTGCTATCAAAGTATTACACAGAATAGTTTCACCGTCTTCAAAATTACCTGTGCTTCACATGTTTGTTACTCCTGCCAAATCTGTAGAAACCACTGATTGTTTTACTGTCCCTATACTTTTGCTTTTTTTCTGAATATACTTGGAATCATACAATATTTAGTCTTTTCAGACTGGTTTCTCTCACTAAATAATATGTATTTAAGGTACTTTCATGTCTTTTCATGGCTGGATATCACATTTTTAAAAATCATTTAATAAATGGTATTGAGAAAACAGGCTAGCAATATGCAGAAAGCTGAAACTGGATGCCTTCCTTATACCTTACACAAAAATTAACTCAGGATGGATTAAAGACTTAAATGTAAGACCTAAAACCATAAAAACCCTAGAAGAAAACCTAGGCAATCATGGACAAAGACTTCATGACCAAAACACCAAAAGTAGTAGCAACAAAAGCCAAAATAGACAAACGGGATCTAATTAAACTAAAGAGCTTCTGTACAGCAAGATAAACTATCCTCAGAGTGAACAAGCAACTTCCAGAAGGGGAGAAATTTTTTGCAATCTACTCATCTGACAAAGGGCTGATATCCAGACTCTACAAAGAACTTAAACAAATTTACAAGAAAAAAACAAACAACTCCATCAAAAAGTGGGCAAAGGATATGAACAGACACTTCTCGAAAGGAGATATTTATGCAGCCAACAAACATATGAAAAAAAGCTCATCATCACTGGTCATTAGAGAAATGCAAATCAAAATCGCAATGAGATACCATTGCATGCCAGTTAGAATAGTGATCATCAAAAAGTCAGGAGACAGCAGATGCTGAGAGGATGTAGAGAAATAGGAATCCTTTTACACTGTTGCTGGGAGTATAAATTAGTTAAACCATTGTGGAAGACAGTGTGGCAATTCCTTAAGGATCTAGAAATAGAAATACCATTTGACCCAGCAATCCCATTACTGGGTATATACCCAAAGGATTATAAATTGTTCTGTTATAAAGACATATGCATATGCATGGTTATTGCAGCACTGTTCACAATAGCAAAGACTTGGAATCAACCCACATGCCCATCAGTAATACACTGGAAAAAGAAAATGTGGCACATATACACCATGGAATACTATATCGCCATATAAAAGGATGAGTTCATGTCCTTGTAGGGACATAGATGAAGCTAGAAACCATCATTCTCAGAAAACTGACACAAGAACAGAAAACCAAACATCACATGTTCTCACTCATAAGTGGAAGTTGAACAATGAGAACACATGGAAACAGGGAAGGGAACATCACACACCAGGGCCTGTCAGGGGTAGGGGCCTAGGGGAGGCATAGCATTAGGAGAAATACCTCATGTAGATGATGGGGTGATGGATTTACCAAACCACCATGGCACATGTACACCTATGTAACAAAACTGCACATTCTGCACATGTACCTCAGAACTTATAGTCATAAAAAAATAAATTTAAAAAATCATTGAATAATATTCCATTGCATTGTTCTATCATCAATTCAAAGGCATCTTACTTGCTTCCAGGTTGTGGCAATTATGAATAAAGCTGCCAGGATATATATCCAGGAGCTCTGTATTAGTTTTCTATGGCTTCCATAGCAAAGTATTACAAACTGAGAGGCTTAAAGCAATAGAAATGTATTGTCTCACAGTTGTGGAGGATAGGAGTCTGAAATCAAGATATCAGCAGGATGGGTTTTCTCTCATGGCCATAATGGAGAATCTGTTTCATGCTTATCTCACAGTGTCTAGAGAATTGTCAGCAATCCTTAGTATTCCTTGGCTTGTAGATGCTAATCTCTGCCTTCACTTCACATGGAATTCTCCCCTGCATCATCACATTGTCTTTCCCTTGCTCATGTCTGCGTCTGAGTACAAATTTTCCATTTTTATAAGGACATTAGTCATGTGGTATTAGGGCTAACCCAAATGACCTCAT
The DNA here is from genome assembly GCF_009761245.1 of Sapajus apella. NCBI lineage: Eukaryota > Metazoa > Chordata > Mammalia > Primates > Cebidae > Sapajus > Sapajus apella. The sequence continues at coordinate 8,181,952 of NW_022437021.1, forward strand.
TTTAACTTGGTATCCTCAGTAAAGATTTTATTTCTAAACAAGGTCATATTCTAACGTACTTAGAATAGTACCTTTCTGGGGAGACACAAATTAACCTGCAACAAACACAATAGCTAGATCTTGTGGTGAGACTAGACTTAGCTTCGTTTTGAAAAAAAAAAAAAAAAAAAAAAAAAAAAAAAAAAAACTTCCTTATTTTTTTTCAAAGTGGCTATGCCATATCAAATTCCCATGAACAATGAGTGTTCCTGTGGCCCCACATACTCATCAGCATTTGGTGTTGTCAGTGTGTTGGGTTTTAGTTATTCTAGTCTGTGTGTAGTGAATCTTACTGATTTTCATTTGCAATTCCCTGATCAAGTACAACATGGAGCATCATGTCACCCTGTTTGCCATCTGTATATCTTCTTTGTTGAGTTGTCTGTTCTTATAGTATGCCCGTTTTTTAATTGGGCAGTTTGTTTTCTTATTGTAGAGTTTCAAGCATTCTTTGTCTATTTTGGATATGAGTACCTTATCAGATACCTGTTTTGCAAAGGTTTTCCTCCAAGTTTGCATCCTTTATTTAATTTTCTTAATGGTGTATTTTGCAGATCAGAGTCCTTTAATTTTAATGAAGCCCAACTTATCATTTTTGTATTTTTTGAATTATGCTTTTGGTTTGTGTCTAAAAAGTCATTACTGAACAAAGGATCACCTAGATTGTCTTCCATATTATCTTCTAGAGGCTCCATAGTTTGTTTTACATTTAGATCTATGATCTGTTTTTAGTTAATTTTTGGCAAAAACACAAGGTTTGAGTCTATATTCATTTTTTGCATGTGAATAGACTGTACCAGTTTTTGAAAATACTATGATTTTTGCATCAAATTGTGTTTGCTCTTTTGTTAAAGATCAGTTGACCTCATTTGTATTCAATGGGTCTATTTCTAGTTTCTCTATTCATCTATTTCACCAATATCACATTGTCTCTATGACTTGCTATACCATTATAGTAGTCTTGAAATCAGGCAGTATCAACCCACCAACTACTTCCCTTTGATATCATTTTGGTTATTCTTTGTCTTTTGCATTTCTGTTTCAATTTTCAAATCAGTTTGTCTATATACACAAAATAATTTTCTAAGATTTTGATTGGGATTGCATTGAATTTATAGATTAAGGTAGGAAGAACTGACATCTTACCAATATCAACTATTTCTTGACATTAACATGGAATATTTCCATTTATTTAAGTTGTCTGATTTTTTTGTCAGAGTTTTATAATTTTTCTCATACACTTCTTGTATGTTTTTGAGAATTTATACTTAAGTATTTCATTTTTGGAAAAATATTTTGTGCTTTTCTAATTTTCATATAAATGATTTTGTGTATTTCAAATACAGTTGTTCACTGCTGACATATAGGAAAGCAAATGACTTTTGTATATTAACAAAAAGATTTAATTGGACTTACAGTTCCACATGGTTGGGAGGCCTCAGAGTCATGGTGGGAGGTGAAAGGCTCTTCTTACATGGTGGTAGCAAGAGAAAATGAGAGAGAAGCAAAAGCAGAAACCCCTCATAAGCAAGAATAGCATGGGAAAGACCAGCCTCCATGATTCAATTACCTCCCACAGGGTCCCTCCCAGAGCATGTGGGAATTCTGAGAGATAGAATTCAAGCTGAAATTTGGCGGGGACACAGCTAAACCATATCAGCTTGTATCCTGCCAATTTTCTGTAATCACTTATAAGTTCCAGGGCTTGTTTTGTTGATTCTTTGGGATTTTCTATATAAACAATAAAATCTATGAATTGTGATTATTTTTTCCTTCCCAATTTGTGCACTTTTTACTTCCTTTATTCTTTGCTTTCTTTTTGTTGTTTTAGTGCATTAGCTGGGACTTCCGGTATAGTGCAGAATATGAGTAGTGAGGAGAGATATTCTTGCTTTACTCCTGATCTTAGAGAGAAAGTTTCTAGTTTGTCACCATTAAGTGTGATGCTAGCCATAGTTTTTTGTAAATGTTCTTTATCAAATTGAAGACCACCAATATTTCTAGTTTGTAGAGAGTTTTTACCATAAATGTGTTCGATTTTTTTCCAAATACTTTTTCTACATCTATTGATACGATTACGTGATTTTTCTTCTTTAACTTGTTAATGTGATAGATTACATTAATTAATTTTCAAATGTCAAACCAGTCTTGCATACTTAGGATAATTCCCACTTGGTCATAATGTATAACTATTTTTATTTTATTTGCTGATATTTTGCTGAGGACTTTTGCATTTTATTTTATTTGCTAATACTTTATCTGCTAATATTTTGCTGAGGATAGTGGCATTTATATCCATAGGAGATATTGGTTTGTAGTTTCCTGTCTTTTAATGTCATTGTCTGGTTTTGGCATTGGAGTGCATTTGAAACCACAGTCTGATTCCAGAGCCCATAGTCCTAACTACTATATTCTACTATCATACTGTTTTGTTTTAATACTTGAGTTTTTATCACGAACTAGGTACCGCTTGATGTTTTCACATATATTATTGAATTTTTCTGGATCATATAGCAGTAGAAAAGATAATCCTGGCAGAAGTAAGCAAATGTCCCTCATTTCTAAAATGGGTGTAGTAATAGCATCTTCCCCATGAGATTTTTGTGAGGAATAAACTATGCAGTGAATGACAAAAAGCCAATATGCTTAAGCACTTCACAAACATATAATGTGTTATCGAGATAAGTCAAATCACAACTGAATTATTTTATGCTCCAAACTAATATATATATATATTATATAATACATATATATATTATAAAATACTGTTCTACTTATTAGCATAGTGTTTGGCGCATAGTTCATATTTAACAAATCTTGTTGAATGCATAAATATTTCAGACAATAGTTATAAATTTTCCTTAACTCTTTTTAAGCAAAATTAAGATTAGAAGCTTCAAAATTACTATTACTGGTGATGATAGCTAAAGGAGAAATATAAAATAATTTTAATTTTAGCAATAAAAAAGTAGCAAATGATCACATTTTTTAATGCAAAATATATACATAAATTTCAACTATCACTATACAGATAAAATATCTTTTTGAAATGAGCATAAGTACCCTATAAAATGTTCTACTTCATTACATTAAATAGAGAATGTCTTTTCAGATTAATTATAATGATACTGTAAAAGAGCATGTGAATCTTTCATCAATATGTATTTTTGGTAATTTATTCATGTGAAAATGCCATAAGAAAAAAGACTGATGCTTCCAAAGCAATCACACTGTAATACATTTTCTCAGGTACCCACCATCCATGAGCACTGAGATTAAAAATATGACCCTTTTCACCATGGCACAATAGAGGAAATCTAAAGTCCCAATCATAGTTCTTAGCAGAGGTAGAAAGGATCATGCCTCTATTCTTGCTGAAATTTCAATGTGAGGCATAAGTATCTATTTTAGGATCAAGAAAACCTTTGTAATCATGAACTTACCTCTGACCTCCTAACATGCTATTTGTTAGAGGAATGGAATGAGGTGTTCCAGAGCAGGGGTTAACCAACTATGTCCAGTCTCTACATTTGTATTGTACAATTCATGAGTTAACAATGTTTTTAACATTTTTTATTATGAACAAGGGGGAATATGAGACACAGATCATGGCCCACTAAGCCTAAAATACTTACTATGTGCCTCTTTACCTAATATATCTTTTACAGTGATGAAAATGTTCTGTATCTCTGCTGTTCAGTATGGTAGTCACAAAAGCAAATGTAGCCACTGAGTAGTTAAAATGTGATCAGTGCAACTGAGGAAATGAATTTTAGTTGCATTTAATTTTAATTAATTTAAATTTAAATAGCCACATGTATCTGGTGGCTACCAAACTGGACAGCACAGCTTTAGTGGACCATCTCTCCTGTCCCAATAGTTCTGAACCATCAAAACCCCAAAGCAATAGATGAGATAGAGGCCACTATAACCTTTCTGCCATTTTTATCCCCTTTGATTACACTTCTCTAATTTCTTTCCAATGTATCTTCAGACATTTTACTATACCATTTACCTTGTGTTTTAAGTGGAATGCAGAACAGAATGGTAAGTTAAGACCTGCTTCAGGGTCATTTTGCAAGACCAAGTCAAAACTCTAAATCACTGCCCTTAAAGGAGTGTGGCAAATGGAGGTTAGATTCTTTTGGTACTTGAGTGAAGGGTATGCGTATTCCTCTGATGGACTATGAATTAATCATTATGTACAACGCAATTTCTGAGTTCCAAACTGTTGACTTAAAAACTGGGCACACACTTTTTGATAAATCAGGAATCAATTATGTATAGTTTACAATAAGCAATTACTTAAATGTTTAGGTTTCTACTATTTTTTTATTCTACAATCAACTTTGTTGTAACAGGTCTCAAAATTCTGTGACAGATTTTTGGTCAAGTTGTTTCCATTATAAAGTACTGATTTTAGGCTGGACAGCATGGCTCACGCCTGTAATCCCAGCACTTTAGGAGGCTGAGCTGGTGGATCACCTGAGGTAAGGAGTTTGAGACCAGCCAGGCCAACATGGTGAAACCCCATCTCTATGAAAAATACAAAAAAATTAGGCAGACATGGTTGCAGGTGTCTGTAGTCACAGTTACTAGAGAGGCTGAGGGAGGAGATTCGCTTGAACCCAGGAGGTAGAGGTTGCACTGAGCTGAGATCATGCCCCACTGCACTCCAGCCTGGGCAACAGAGTGAGACCCTGTCTCCAAAAAAAAAAAAAAAAAGTACAGATTTTAAAAACTAACAACTTAAAACTGCCACATGCCCCCCCACCAAGAAAAACAAAAGTGGTCCACAAAACATTCTTCTTTCCCTTGGAAGGTTTCTTGAGGCATTGTTATCATTAACGAATTAGCCAGTCTTTTACTATTAAATTTAAATGGCCTTAAATGGCCAAACAGTTCTGAGACAATTCCTCCAACACTGATTAAGACTGGGGTGGCAAGTGTTAGGGATAATATTCATTTAGCCTTCTGGACTTTCTAGGCAGACCTGGTGACCTTGCCAGCTCCAGCAGCCTTCTTGTCCACTGCTTTGATGACACCCATGGTAACTCTCTGTGTCATATCATGAATAGCAAGGCAACCCAAAGGAGGAGAGTCTGAGAAGCTCCCAACACACATGGGCTTTCCAGGAACCATATCAACTGATGGCAATATCGCCAGACTTCAAGAATTCAGGGCCATCTTTCAGCTTCTTACCAGAATGGCAATCAATCTTTTCTTTCAGCTCAACAAACTTGCATGCAATGTGAGCTGTGTGGCAGTCCAGTACAGGGGAATAGCCAGCATTGATTTGGCCTGGATGGATGGTTCAGGATAATCACCTGAGCAGTGAAGTCAGCTGCTTCCAATGGTGGATCATTTTTGTTGTCACCAGCAACATTGCCATGTTGAACATTTTTAACAGGCACATTCTTGACATTGAAGGTCACATTGTTCCCAGGAAGAGAGTCACTCAAAGCTTCGTGGCACATTTCAACAGACTTTACTTCAGTTGTAACACTAACTGGAGCAAAGGTGATCACCATACCAGGTTTGAAAACGCTAATCTCCACTCCGCCAATAGGCACAGTACCAACATCACTAATTTTGTAGACATCCTGGAGAGGCAGGGACAAGGGCTTGTCAGTTGGACAAGCTGGTGTTAGGATGCAGTCCAGAGCCTCAAGTAGTGTGGTTTCACTGGCATTGCCATCTTTATGAGTGACTTTCCATCCCTTGAACTGAGGCATGTTAGTACTTGGCTCCAGCATATTGTCACCATTCCAACCAGAAATTAGCACAAATGCTACCGTGTGGGGTTGTAGTTAATTTTCTTAATGCAAGTGCTGACTTCATCATCGATTTCCTCGTATTTCTTCTGGCTGTAGGGTGGCTCAGTGGGATCCATTTTGTTAACACCAACAATTAGTTGTTTCCCACTCAGTGTGTAAGCCAGAAGGGCAGGCTCATGGGTCTGCCCATTCTTGGAGATAGCAGCTTCAAATTCACCAACACTAGCAGCAACAATCAGGACAGCACAGTCAGCATGAGATGTCCCTGTAATCATGGTTTTGACAAAGTCTCTGTGTCCCGAGGAATCAATGATAGTCATGTGGTATTTGCCGGTCTAAAATTTTTGCAGGGAGATACCAATGCTGATACCACATTCATGTTCAGCTTTCAGTTTATCCAAGAGCCAGGCATACTTGGACGAGCCCTTTCCCAACTCTGCAGCTTCCTTCTCAAATTTTTCAAGGGCTCTTTTGTTCATACCACAGTATTTGTAGATCAGATGGCGAGCAGTGGTGGACTTGCCCAATTTAAGTGTCCAGTGACGACAATGTTGATATGAGTGTGTTCATTCCCATTTTGGCTCTTGGTGTAGCTTTCAGAACATTTGTTTTCTGGCAGCAAACTCACTGGGGGAAAAAAAACTCTACTATTTTTATAGAACACTTTTTGTTTCCTTGTTAATTCTAAGGGAAAATATACTATACTAGACTATTGTTGTAAATATCAAAGAGGATTCTTTCAAAAAAATGCAAATGTGCTCTGTTTCAGTAGGTCTCAGATGAAACCAAAAACCTTTCTTTTTGACAAGTACACTTAAGCTAAGCTGATGTTGGCAGAGGAGACTGACAGCTCACCCATTTAGTAACACAGTATTAACAAATCCAGAGAAAGATTTGCTGGGAAGTAAGTCAGAACCATAGACTAAGTAAATCTTAAGGCTATCAGTTTTCTACATTATGAGACCTATGGTTTCATGGTTTGTACATTCTGTTTCTTGGGTCTTATATTCCTTGAAAATGACTACTTTTCATTTTCGTCATCTTCTTTCAGAAACAATCAAATGTCCCTTCTTCCGTGAGACGTTCCTTGGATTCCCAGGAAACATTTGGCTTTGTTTTTTTAATATTATGAATTGTACTTTGTAAACTCTATCAGAGTCTATCACATTGTGTTAAATTTGTTTATTTCACACTAAGAGGAGTCATGTCTTATCATGTAAGTAATTCGGTACCTAAAATATTTTATAGTGCATAATTAATGCTCTATAATGTTTGATAAACAGAAAATGAGGAAAAAATTAGAGCTGACTATAGTTAACTGACATTTTAGTTAGGCATGGTAAGTACTTACACTCTGCCAGTTTTTAAATTATAATTTTAGTCATACAATTTAAGGAATCAGATTTTAATCTTAAAAAATCCTCAAGGCAAACTAAAAACGTTAGCTTAAAAATTGCTTTAGCATTCACTTTATGTCATCTTTCATTCCAAGTATATAGACTAGGAATTAAAAATTTAAGCCAAGAAAACACATGAATAAAGAGAGATGCTATTTGTAATGAACTGGAAAAGTGCATTCCCTCTCTATCAATATAAAAGCTTCAGGAGAACAGAGACCTTTTATATTTCTAATACCTACATTAGTGCCTGGCATAGAATTAGTTTTTAATAAACATTTGTTCACTAATTGGAAAGATAGATATATAAATAAATGGGTATATGGATACCATGTGAGGCAGGAGGCCCAACATAGAGTTTTGAATTTTCAAGAAATATCAGACATCTAGATAGTTAAATAAATATAATTTTTACACATTTTAAAATTCAGAAAAAGAACAAAGAAAAACAAAAATATGCAGACTGAACAAAACATTAAATGCAGCCTATGGATCATGAACTTACAATATCTAATAAAAACAAGTAGCAGGAACAAATGTTTGTGCAGTAATACAAATCATGAAATATATTTAGTTAGGTTATATGGGAATTCTTTACAACTTCATATATGATACAAATACTCTGCATGTCAAATCAGCTAGTGCTTTGGTATTTGTTTACCCCTGACAATCTCTTCTTTTCTGAAGTGGCTTTATTCTATCAGAGTGACACTTTCAAAATCAATCACAATCTTCTCAACCTGACAGATTAAAAAGTTTACTGAAAGAAGAATTGGAACACAACACTACATTTAAAACATTTTCCAAAGCTACGTTTTTTTTTTTTCCAATAGTTTATTTCATTAACTATAAGCTTCAGGGCAAGATTTTCTGTATAATGCATGTGCATTATGTCTTAGGACTTAAAATTATAGTTCCAGTTTGCTGATTCCCAAATCAATTAATTCAAGAAGTGAAAATTAGTTTTTGTGCCAAAGTAATTGTTTCTCCTGGAGTTCCTTTTGAACCATAAGTCTATCTGCAATGCATTTCTTTGTTAAGCAAAAATAAAATGGATAATGAATAAATGTTGAGCATATCATTCAATCATTTTTAAGTAGTTGTCAAATGCTCTCTTTAAAAAGCTTCTCAAAGGGAAATGGCTATGTCTAGAGTAAGTGATACAAAGCATCATAAAAATATGCCAAATGATTATTATCTGCCAAAAATGGCTAGTAAAGGAAATGAAAATTCTACTCTTGAAAAAAAGAAAAGAAAAGACTCATTCCTTTACAGTCTTTGGAAGGAGTCTGCATGCAGTAAAATTGTATGGGAAAATGAAATTTGTGCTCACATGAATATTTGAAAACTCCACAGTTCTTTTCACTAGAAAGACAATGTACCAGACAATTGACTGAATTTTTTAACTTTTTCTGAATATTTCACTATAATTTTTATTCAGCCAAATTATCCCAGGAAAGGAAAATATTAAAAATACAACACAAAACCCTTAGATAGACTTTTAAAATACTAACCACTGTGAAATTATTGGCAGAAACTTTGTATATACAAACCAGTGATAATTTCAGTTATGAAAATTTTCTTCAGGAAGCTAAAGGCCATCAAAGTTTCTATTGCTTTACATTACTTACTAATTATAACTTTTTTTCAACTGCATGTTAATTTGGACCATTAGAGAGCTAGAAGACTTTTGTTTTTGTTTTTGTTTTCCTGTGTTTAGGACAAAGAAATTTAAGGCATAATACTACATTTAATATTCTCTCATAGATTCTCTCTCAAAGAAACAAAAACATGGGAATTCAAATGAATTATAACTATCATTTGAGGAATAATTACTTAATAAGAAAGTGGTAACGATTTTGGCTGGACAGATGGCAAATCTAAATACTGTGAAGTTAAAAAGAGGGCCTTAGATATCAATTATTCTGTTTTTCAATCAATTCATTGATTCTTTTGATTATATCTTATATAAAGTTTCAATTCTAATACTCCAATTAACAGAGAGTTATCTACCTCCCCAGCCAATCAATTCTACCTTTGGAACATTCTAAATGTTAGAAAAGTCTTTTTGACAAAGATATAAATCCACCCACAATTTCCGACTTATTTTTCCCACCTGAAATTCTAGGTTAATTTTATTATACTCCAGTGATAATTTACAGAATTAACTGAAAGCCTGAAATAGAGTGTTATAGAGGTTCACCGTACATCATAACAGCCCACCACAAAATGATGGTCAACAAGGATTTGAAATACATATGTGGCACATTTTGTGTCAGATTAACAAAATAAAGATTATGGAAACACTTGCAATGAAAAAATTTTTCGTATTTTTCTCACACATTTCTGTGGGGGGGTGGGAATCAATGAGAGGTCTGACTCACATGCACATCGACACAATACACTTTCACTTTATAAATAGGGTTCATGGTGATTTCTTAAACGCACCTAATGAGTACATCATCACAATCATAATAAACTCTAGTAAGATTAAACACTCGGATAACTTCTGTAAAGCATCCCAACCATTTGCTATTATTATAGGGTTCTCATAGGTTTTCACAACTGAATCTCTGTTAATTCTTGTGATTAAGATGGGCTTGAAGCTCCTCCCAAATGATTAAGCTTTAGACAGGCTCTTTCTTCACTCTAGCTAGGCCCCTTGACCTCCCTTTTCTTAGAGCATTTACTTCAGAAAACTTTTAATTGTAAATCCTTTATCTGCCCCTTTGAGATGTAAATCCTTCTAAAAGCTTTTCACCAGTTTCACAACTCAGGATTGTCTTTCTCAAGGATCCAGGAGCCATCCCTTTGATATGTAATCATAAAGGAAGATAAAGTTTTACCTCCAGGTCTCTGTAAGAACATAGGAGCCTAACTTCCTGAGTGGGTGGTTTGCTCCCAGTTGTAAAACTACCTCCTGTCACATAGATAAAAGAAAGTTTACTTTTCCTTAGGGTAAAGCCAATTAGCCAACACAAATAGCCTATGTTTTCCCTCTTACTCCAGTGCTTAAAACTCTCTCACCCCTTGTTTCAGCAAAGTTGAGTTCAGATTGTATTATGGTCTTGCTTTTCAATTGTAATGGTCTTGAATAAAGTTGTCTTTACTTATTTAACTTTGTCCGGTGCAATTTTTGCTTTGACACACACACAAAAAATACTTATTCATATTTGTAGTCATACTTTCTAGGACAGAAAAAAAAAATACTCCTTCAGATTTGCAATCATGAAAAAGCCAACTAGACAGAGCAGCATTTGATAAAGACAAAAACAGAAGCTGCACTTTGAGTAAACGCTGCTGTCAGTCATATAAATTAGCATGAAGCTTGAAATTCTTAATTTAAACAAGGTCTACATGTAGTTAGTCATGGGCAAGGAAAAATTTTAAGAAAAATTGTTATCTCACCCTGTAGAACTAGTACTATCTTTTCTAGACTGCCAAAACTCACTCATCACATGGCTAATACTGGAGCTTCAGCCAACATTAAAAAATGCTAAAAAAAAAACTGCCATCTGGTGGAAAAAAAAAAAAAAAAAAAAAGGTAAAGGTGGTGGGTTGTAGGCTTTTTCAATTCTCATGAGACTTTACATAGCCTGTTAAACTAAAATGAACATATCCAGATTTTTTAAATTCTATATTTTATTTTAATAAATTTAAAGTAATTCACTAGGTTATTGTACTCTACTTTTGGCATTCTTACATTATTATATTGACTAATTAAAAAGTATTCTGGCATATATGCAGCTCTATGCAAGTGTAGGGTGCAGTTGTAATACTTATATATCATGCTGCCTTTCCATTACTGTAATTTCATGTGGTCCTGCAAATAAATGTGCTCATGTATTACATGCCTGATCAGTTTTAATTTAGCTTACGTATACTTCAAGTTATTTTAAAATTGTGTTTTAAAGCATGTATACTTTTTTCAAAATGTTATGCTATTCCATACAATCTCATTACTGTCTTGGCAGTTTGACCACTTGAAAACTATCTAAATTTTCATCTTTTTGTTATATTTGATTGGTAGGGAGAGTCTTAGTTTACAGTTAAAGACAATGTGTGACTAATGGCCATCATTATTAGATGTGACTGAATTAAAATCAATAATCCCTTTATTTGCAGTAGACCTCTGTCTTAATTGCTGATTTAGTAGTTAATTGAGAAAATCTTTATTAATGATCTCAAATAGCTCTAAGAAATGTTGATGAATGAGATTGTTCTCTAGAAATAATTTTCGCAACTACATATGTCAGATCCAAGGAAAGAGGAATAGAACGGGTGACAAAATCCACTGGTTCAATGATGTCTCTCAGCCGCACAAACATAACATACACATAAAAAATATGTATTAGGAATTCTTGATCTTAATGACAATTCTGAGCAATAGGACTCTCAAAAATTGGGGGAAAAAAACTAAAAAAATAATTTTCCTATAACTTTTTTTGAGGGGAACATATTGAACATTTTTTGATATAGGGTACATCTGTTCTTACTTTCTAAATCTAGCTACGTTTTGCTTGACTTCTCCTCTTTTCTCTGCCATTCAGAGATAACTGTTATTAGGGAAGAGATTGCTAATGGTTGCAATGGCATAAATCCTCAAAAATTAAACATATGATCTCATCTGTGTTAGTCTCCTTTTTGCTAATTTACGAATCACTGCCCTTCATGGTATTTACAGAAAGATTTCTCATTTTAAATGTGTGTTATTTGAAATAGAAACTTGATTAACTTTATGAGAAAATCTATCTTCATAGAGAAAATAGGAAGGAAAATAACATTTACTGCCGCCCAAAGGTGCCAAATATTGTATTAGGTACTCAAAGTATAATATTTACTATAATTCTTACAACTACTATGAGATGTGCTTATTATTATTTCCACATTATATATGAAAAAACTAAGGCTCCAAGTTATTAGGTAACTTGATCAGAGACAAACTTCTAACTAATAAATAGTAAAACAAGTATTTGAAACTTGATTTGAATCCATACTTTTAGTCCTCCTCTCCAGCAACAAAATGCATCTAAGGGATAATCTATCTGAAACAAAAACATTAGGATTGGAATATGTGCTTTGAATCAGTCTGTATGTTTGGATGCAAACTGAAATGCGTTCAGGTCAAAATTCTTGAAATGTGATGAATAGTGTCTACTCATGTTTCACTGCCTGTGCAATTGTGTTCTAAATTATAACTGCAAAATTCACCCAGAACCATGGAATATTTTAAAGTTTTAAGGGAAACACAATGATACTTAACACCTGTGAGATACTGCAAACCATTAGGTTGAAGTAGTTCAATTTTAACAGCAGATTATACTACATTCCTTTCAATGGCATATCTTTGCAAAGCTTTGTTTTCAGTGATTGCTACAATGATAAGCAAGTAACCAGTAAAAAAACACAATGTGGAACACATAAAATGGGGGTCCTGGCTGTGTCTAGTCTGGATCTAATATATGAGAAGTTGTGCAGTATTCACTAGATACATATATATCACTAGCAAGTAGTTGTGCTTATCTAAAAATTAAATGTAATATTATTTTTTGTAACTTATGTGTATGATTTCCCTTAAATATCTAACAAGTTGTTAGGACTGAGCATTTATAAAGTTATGTAGACTTCATTGCTTAATAAATGAAACTCTAAAATATTACTTTCAGTCTTATAACACCGTGAAAACGTAACTAAGACTCGATGAAATGAAAAGCTTGGGAATCTCTGGAAACTGAGCTTCCTCTTTCTCTGCAATAAAGTTACTGAAACTTGTACATGTAAGCTAATCATGTGAGTAAACTACAAATCAAAGAAGATTTGTCTAATCATGCTCCAATCTGTTGTACTTTAGAATTCAGATCAAGGCAATCTGAGAAGACTGTATTTCAAAGAAATATTTATTTCAAAACACAAGTATATTATCAAGCATTTTGAGGCTGTGAACTTTCCTTCTGAGCTGGGCACTGCCCCCAGTGCTGCAAATTGTTAAAGGAAAGAGAAGAATGAACTCTAAATTCCAGTTCTGTATTTTGTGTATTGTGGAAACCTCAAAATTAGTCATGCTGTTCTCAGAATGAATAGAATTCAGAGAAACCCTGTTTCATATTATTGTATTGTGAGGATTAAAAACAATGTGAACCAAGGTCTGTGCCAGTTCCAAAATCTATGTCTAACAAACATTAGCAAACATTGCGAAACACTAATGTTTATTACTCCCTCTGGAGCCCATCTCCCACTGCAGAAAGGATCAATAATTAATACTCAGACATCATATGCAAAGAATTGCAAACATTGCCTTCTATTTCATTTTACCCTAAATATACACTGTAGATGAGGAAATCAGGATCTTGGATGACTTCCCACTGCTTTATTCATTATCTATCCGGTCAGGGTTCATAGTGATCCTCTTTGGGTCATTTCTATCATTTCTCAACAGACACCTCATCCCCAGTCTTTTTTATCTGCCCTGCCACCAGATACATGTCTAATCTCCCTAAAAGACAGATCTAAACATATCTTCTATCTCTACTCAAATGCCTTCATGGCTCCCTATTGCCTATAGAATAAAGTCCAAATTACTGAGTCCAATCATCAAGGGCCTTCATTACAGAACCAAACTCTGATCCGAGCCCTGTAAATTTAAGCAAGTTTCTTGTTCTCTCCATGCCTCAATTTCCTCATCTGAATATGGGAAAATAATAGAATCTTCCTGAAATGATGACAGTGAAGAGTAAATAAATATCTAGGCCAGTATTTGGTGCAGAGTAAATAATGTTTAAGTGTTCAACAAACAGAATTGCATGATACTCTCTGAACAAATTCCACATTTTTGGATGCCTGTGATTTTTCTTGTTTCTCCTATACTTAAATTCCCTTTCTAAGCTTATCTTCAGCCAAAATCTTTGCAAATTCTATCAGCCTATCAAAATCTTCACAATAAATTTTTCCTTTTCCATCTTGTGGAAATTTATTTCTATCTTCCATTTTATTGGTCATTTTCTACCTGATACGACTATCTGTTCCTTTATTTTTCCAGCCCTACTCACAGTTTATAAGCAAAGATATCTTTCTTGGCTAAACTATTTAGAGTCTATTATTAAACTTCTAGAAGCCCATGTATGTATTTGGCCACCCTGCACACACAGATTACAATATCTAGCATATCGCTGATTCAAAAAAACAATTACATAATTAACAAATGAATGAATGAACATGTATCTACTCTCAAATAGAGGTTTCCTTTTCATCCAACGTATGCTATAGTTCCTTTCACTGATGGATTTTCCCCCAATGTGTTCCAGTATTATGTGTCTTTAATAATTTGTTTACAAAATTATATCAAGATGTTATATTAAAATATGACTCCAGCTTGTTAAATATTATAAAAATAGATAATAGCGAAACAAGACATAATACCTATTTGCTTTATTATGATTGAATAGTGAATTAAAATCACTAAAGCTAGCTGATGACTAAAGATAGCTTATGTTGAAATGTTTATATATAGCATTATCAGATATCATTGAAGAATATTTACAAAAATGCGAATTGCTGTAGAATCTCAGCTTAAAAATATTGTGCTTATTTTGACTATAGCCTCTGTATATTTTTTCTCCATGAAACAAATGTGCTAGCATATTACTGGATATTTTTTCAAGTTTTCAGAGGAAACTCAGTGGGTTGGCCAGAAAATACAAACAATAACTTGTGTGCAAATACATTACACTACATAATAGGAAAACTAAAAACAAAAAAAACAAACAATACTGTTTAGGGATACTTGAGTACATAATGAAACTATAGCAGTACCTTGAATAACATTATTTTGTGCAATGTTGCTTAGTTTAAACTTGATGAGAAAAAAATTCCACTCTTGGCAGGGCCACTGTGAGGAGTTTGCAAGTTTTCTCCATGTCTGTGTTTTTTCTCCATGTCTGTAGGTTTTCTAGTGTACTACGGTTTATTCCCACATTCCAAAGATGTGCACAGTTAGGTGACTTAGCATGTCCAAATTGTCCCAGTATGAATGAGTAGGAGTGTGTGTATGTACGTGTGCACCCTGCAATGGAATGGCATCCTGTCCAGGGTTGGTTTCCATCCTATCCCCTGAGCTTCTGGGATAGGCTTTGGTCATCCTTGACCCAGAACTAGAATAAGCTGGCTGGAAAACGAATGAATAAATTAATATAAACTATTGCAAAATAAAAATCTGCAAGATATACAATTATCATACAAATGCATAACAATAAATTATATGGTACAAAAGTGCTGAGCGAGCCTCCCATATTCATTATTGTGTCGTTTGAACTATGTGGTTATAGGGGTAATCCTTAAAATCTTTCTTTGCAAACATAGATTTCTTGATTTAACCCATTGTCATCACTCACTTATCCACCAAAAATTGGGTAAATGATTATCTTACTTGTTCTTATTAATATTTCTTAAATGTATGTAGAGCTCATATTTATTTCTATGTTTAATATTAGAAGTGTTTGGGGTCTTTATTAGGAAGTTTGGTGACATTTTTGTGACCAGAAATGTCAGGGAACTTGTTTAGTTAAATTAGCCTAGATAAAATTGGTTTCATTATGCAACATTTTGCTTAAAGTTGTAGTTTCAAAAAACCTACCAACAAAGTTAAGTGAGGACTTATTGTATCAGAAACATTCAAGGGAGGATAAACAGAAAATTCAGTTTAGAGACTGCTCCGGGGAGTGGCAGAGCAATGGGATGTGAAGGACACAGGACAAGAGTAAAGTTATTGGTAATACTGAGTTCTTAGTTGTGTGAGGGGTTTAGAGATGTCTTAATATTTTCTGTTTTTAATACACATAAAATAAATAGTATTATTTTTATTCAAAATGTTAAATATATTATAAATTGAAAACCGTTGATCAACATTGAAAAAGTGAAGAAAGATGATGAGAAAGAAAAATAAGAGAAGAGTTGAATGAAGTAAAACCACACAAAGCAAAAAAAGGATTTTTCCAAACTCTGCAGAATAAAACTGGCATCTGGACAAGCCAGAAAACCTAGAATTGCTTACATTTTATTCATGTGTATGGTTACTCTCTATTATAGGAAGTGACGATGGGTTTTCCATTCATAAGTGTAAAATAAATTTTTCTTTTAAAATAAATATATTTACCTAAAAATTTTAAACCCCGGGTATTTTTAAAAATTGCTAGTAGTTTGAACCTTAAAATTTTTTTAAGAACCATTATATCAGCAAATATTTCTCAGAAGCCAGACTCTTGCAGACTCTTGATAGTAAGAAAATATATATATATATATATATACACACACACACACACACATATACATACAGACACACACATATGTCTTATTATGTATATTATAAATATATTGTGTATATATAATATGTATAACATATAATATTATATATATGTATATTGTGTGTGTGTGAAACAGAGTCTCTGTTGCCCAGGCTGGAGTGCAGTGGTGTGATCTCGGCTCTCTGCAACTTCTGCCTCCCAGGCTCAAGCAATTCTCATGCCTCAGCCACCTGAGTAGCTAGGAATTCAGGCGCGCACCACCATGCCGGACTCATTTTTGTATTTTTAATAGAGACCAGGTTTCACCATGTTGGCCAGGTTGGTCTCAGACTCCTGACCTCAAGTGATCCGCCCGCCTCAGCCTCTCAAAGTGCTGGGATTACAGGTGTTATCCACTGCACCTGGCAGGTAAGACTGTATTTAATACTGGGCAAAATCGTTTTTGTTTAAAAAAAAGCCAGTGGAATTCTGTGGCATTTCAGAAATGGATACTTCACTCCTAATATTCTCCTTTCTTCCAAATTCATCGATTTCCCTCTAATATGTAGTTGGACCATGGTATCCCAGAACAGAAGCCACATTTCACAGCCTACCTTGTAGCAATATGGAAAGGAGGTAGACCTATGAGTCCTGGCAATGAAATGTAAACAAACAAAAAAAATAGTATACAATTCCTGGAACATGCACTTTTGACTGGCTGGAATGAGGGTACAATGTTAGAACTGAAGCATTCATCTCTTGCCACATGTTCATATTGGGAACCGTGGTCTTTACAGAGAGAAAAGGGAAAAGTAATGTGGTTTTCCGACACTGTGTAGCATCATAGCATCCTTCAACAGCCTTCTTCCAAACTCTTGATAAAGAAATATACTTCTCATCCTTATTAAAACCATTGTTGTATGGGTTTTTTTGTTAGCTGTAGTCAAACCTAATCCAATTAATACACACACACAAGCAATCAGACTGCTTTATTCATTTTTTCCTCTTTCTTTTTTTGGGCAACTTTGTAAATCTAAGAGCAAAAGTGATAAATAGTCCCTTAAATTCCTACCCATGATGCCGTTATTATTTGACTTCCAAAATACAATTCTTTTAGATTTTATTTGTTTAAAATTGGAAATATATTATCAACTATTTGAATTAAAATGAGATAATTATATTATGCCAAATATGGATTAGAATTATTTTGGCCTACTTCAGTTCCATCTAGCAACTTTAAGACAATGTGGATTCCTAGTGTTCTAAGCTGGACCAACCATATTATTTTGTTGTTGCTTATATAAATTCAACTTTTATTTTAGATTCAGGGTCTATATTTGCAGGCTTGTTACCTGGGCATATTAAGTGTTGCTGAGGTTTGGGATATGCTTGCTCTCATCACCCTGGTAGTAAGCATAGTACCTATCAGTTATTCTAGTTTTTCAACTCTTGCCCTCCTTCTTTCCTACCTCCTCTAATAGTCTCTGCTGTCTGTTGTTGCCATTTTTATGTCCATGAGTATCCAGTGTTTAGTTCTCACTTACAATAAGTGAGAACATGAGGTATTTGGTTTTCTGTTCCTGTGCTAATTTGCTTAGAATAATGGCTTCCAGCTGCACCCATGTTGCTGCAAAGGATATCATTTCATTCTCTTTTATGGCTGCATAGTATTCCATGGTGTATATGTACCACATTTTCTTTATTCAATTCACCACTGATGGGCACCTAAGTTGATTCTATGTCTTTACTATTGTGAATAGTACTGTGATGAATATTTTAGTGCATGTGTCTCTTTGGTAGGAGAATTTATTTTCCATCAGGTATATGCCCAGTAATATGATGGCTGGGTGAAATGATAGCTCTGTTGTAGATCCTTGGAAAAATCTCCTAACAGTTTTTCATAGTAGCTGCACTAATTAACATTCCCACCAACAGTGAATCATGTTCCCTTTTCTCTGCAGCCTCACCAGCATCTGTTATTTGGCTTTTTAATAATAGCCATTCTGACTTGTATGAGGCTATATCTCACTGTGGTTTTGACTTACATTTCTCTGATGATTAGTGATGTTGAGTATTTTTTCATATGCTTCTTGGCCACTTGTCTGTCTTTTGAGAGTTATCTATTCATGTATTTTGCCTAATTTGTAATGCAGTTACTCGCTCTATGCTTCTTGAATTAAGTTCCTTTTAGATTCTCAATAGCAGACCTTTGTCACATGCCTTGTTTGTAAGTATTTTCTTCAATTCTATAGGTTGGCTGTTTACCCTGTTGATAGTTTCTTTTGTTATGCAGAGGCTGTTGAGTTTATGAAGTCCCACTCGTCAAGTTTTGTTTTTGTTGCATTTGCTTTTGAGGGCTTGATCATAAATACTTTCCTAAGACTGATGTCCAGAATAGTATTTCATAGCTTCTTCTAGGATTCTTATTATTTGAGATCTTACATTTAGATATTTAATTCATCTTGAATTAAATTTTGCATATAGTAAGAGATAGTGGTTCAGTTTCATTCTTCCACATATGGCTAGTCAGCTATCACAATGCCATTTATTGAATAGGGAGTCCTTTTTCCATTGCTTGTTTTTGTCAACTTTGTTGAAGATCAGATGGCTGCAGCTGTGTGGCTTTATTTCTGGGTTCTCCATTCTGTTCTGTTGGTCAACGTGTCTTTGTTTTTGTACCAGTACTATGCTGCTTTGGTTATGTGTTATAGCATAGTTTGAAGTCAGGTAATGTGATGCTACATCTTTGTTCCTTTTGTTAGGAAAGCTCTGGCTATTCAAGCTCTCAAAAATAGCTCGTGCTGATTTTGGCCTTTTGTTAGAAAAGCTCTGGCTGTTCAGGCTCTTTTTTGGTTCTATATGAATTTTAGAATAGTTTCTGTAGTTCTGTGAAAGATAACTTTGGTGGGCTTGATAGGAATAGCATTGAGTCTATAGATTGCTTTGTGCAGTTCAGTCATTTTAATGATATTGATTCTTTCAACCATGAGCATGGAATGCTTTTCCATTTGTTTGTGTCGTCTGTGATTTCTTTAAACAGTGGTTTGTAATTCTTCTTGTAGAGATTGTTCAACTCCTTGGTTAGATGTACTCTAAGTAATTTTTTTTTCTGAAGCTATTGTAAATGAGATTGCATTCTTGATTTGGTGCTCAGCTTGAATGTTATTGTTTTATAGAAATGCTACTGATAGTTTTATGCTAATTTTGTATCCTAAAACTTTACTGAACTTGTTTATTAGTTCCAGGAGACTTTTGGTGGAGTCTTTAGGATTTTCTAGGTATAGAATCTTACTGTCAGTGGAGAGAGATAGTTTGCCTTCTTTTTATTGGATGCCTTATATTTCTGCCTCTTGCCTGATTGCTCTGGCAAGGACTTCTAGTACTATGTTGAATAGGAGTGATGAAAGAAGGCCTCCTGTCTTGCTCCAGTTCTTGAGGGGAATGCTTGCAGCTTTCACCCATTAAGTATAATTTTGTCAATCATATTTTTCTCCCTGGAATTATAAAGTTGAACAGAGCTATACAATCTTTTTGTGATGGTTAATTTTATGTGTCAACTTGACTGGGTCATATGACATCATTCTTAGATGTATCGGGATGAGATTAACCTTTAAATGGGTAGACTGAGTAAAGCAGATCACCCCACTCCACCCCCAATGCAGTGGGCCCCATCCCATGTTTTAAAGACCTAAATAGAACAGAATAAATGTCTCAGTAAGAAATAATCTCCCACTCCCTGACTGTCTTCAAACTGAGACATTGGTCTCCTCCTGCCTTCAGACTCAGACTTCATTTGGAACAATACCACTGGGTCTCCTGAGTCTGGACTTCTCAGTCTCCATAAAAATGTGAGACAATTTCCTACAATAAATCTTTTTCTATCTCTCTCTCCCTTTCTCTTTCTCTGTCTGTCTCTCTACATACATAAACACACACACACGAGCTGAGTTATGCCATGGCATGGCAGCACTTTAGCAAAGACCCTCAAATTCCTGCTATAACAGTCCCCAGGGATGCCTCAGCTCCCATTGGTGGCATTTTTGCTTGCCTCCCCAGCATCAGTTTTCCCCTTCTTAACAGTATCCTAATGTTCTATTCATGTGGTTTGGATGATATTATCTGACCTCTAGTTCAAGATTTACCTTAATTTGCTAAACCCAAAAGCATAATCCACCTCCATGCCACAGTTTCTGAGTTTGGGGTAAGGATATAACCTGGACCTCAGCCTAGAGTACACTGGAGCTGGCTCATACCAGCTCATGAGAGCCAATGGCTAAATTTCTTGAAAGTTTGCAACTTAGTTACTAAACACAGCCATTATTAAAAAATTAAATTATACAAACTTATAACTAAAATATATTAAAGCAAAAATACACTAATTCACACTTTTAAAAACATTATTTTACTAAATTTTATAGTATTTATGACCTTGAAATTATTTATACTTAGTCTAACAGTGAAAAAAAGAAGAAGATAATACTCTATAAAAATATGCTACTGCACATCTTTTCCTAACTCTGGAGGCAGTGACATTGCATTGGTAGCCAAATAATATATATATATTTCTGTTTTTTTAAAAATTATTGTCCAAATGAGCAAATAATTCTCTCACGTTACCAATGCAAGAAGCAATGGGATTTCCCAACAATTAGGATATTTTCAAATCATGGTTTAATTACAATAACAGGTTAGCTGCAGATTCAAAGAGTTTGGCAAATGGCTAGTCTGGCATGGTGACTGGTTTGGGCATAGTGGCTCGTGCCTGTAATCCCAGCACTTTGGGAGGCCAGGTGGCTGGATCACCTGAGGCCAGGAGTTCAAGACGAGCCTGGCCAACATGGTGAAACCCCTTCTCTACTAAAAAATAGAAAAAATTAGCTGGGTGTGGTGGTGTGTGCCTGAGTCTCAGCTACTTGGGAGGACGAGGCAGAAGAATCTCTTGAACCCAGAGGCAGAGGTTGCAGTGAGTAGAGATGATGCCATGGCACTCCAGCCTGGGCAACAGAGCTAGACTCCATCTCAAAAGAAAAAAAAAAAACAGTTTGGCACATGTTTTCAATGAGAATTAATTGATCATATGGAATTTATAGTGAAAGTATAGCATATTCTATTATTTTATAAATTGAGAACTAAATATATTTTACATCAATAAAAATGTTTTATGTTTTTGGAAGACTTTGCTTTTATTATTTAATTGTTCTAACTAATATTATATATATTTATGATATATAGCATAATGTTTTGCAGCATGGTTACATTTTAGAATGACTAAATCTAGTTTAACACATATATTACTTCACATGCTTATCATTTATTTGTGAAGACACTTAAAAGCAACTCTTTCAGCAACGTTAAAGTATAAAATACATTATTATTGACTATATACATCAGTAAAACTTATAGCAAAGTTATGTGTATATATACATGCTTACTTTTTTGAGATATTATTTTAAATGCATGCCAGCATATTAATGCCTAGGTCAGTTAGTTACTATTTGACGTTCTATGAATGAACAAGTGCTAAATTAGTCCAATTCCAGGAAAGCTCAGGACTTTTATTCAGTGATTAAAGCAGAAATTTCTCTCTCTCACACACTCTCTCTCTCTGTAAATAAGACTGTAGCTTTAGGAGCTTATGAATGCTATCCTATGACACAACAAAAGAAGTCAACTTTAGAATGAGACATGATACACGAAGGAGATATAGAAGGAAGGAAATTTCTTGAAGAAAGTTTTGAGGTGCTAGATAAAACTAATGCTATAGAAGCCACATTAACCAATGAATTTTCTCATTGTCTACGTTGCATTTTCTGTTCTTTCTGAGACCTGGTTGTCCAGCTATTTAATTGTAAACTATACCATTTTCCTTCCAAAAAGCACTTTTTAAAAAAAATCATGTGAATCCATCATTCTCAGCAAACTGACACAAGAGCAGAAGATCAAACACCACATGTTCTCACTCATAGGTGGGTGTTGAACAATGAGAACACATGGACACAGGGAGGGGAGAATCACTCACTGGGGTGTGTTGGGGGGAAATAGTGGAGGGACAGTGGGGAGTGGGGAGTTGGGGAGAAATAGCATGGGGAGAAATGGCAGATATAGGTGAAGGGGAAGAAGGCAGAAAATCACACTGCCATGTGTGTACCTATGCAACAATCTTGCATATTCTTAACATGTACCCCAAAACCTAAAATGCAATTAAAAAAATCATGTGAATCAAAGTTTGTGAATCAATCCTTTAGTGAGATAGGGATTGGGAGTAAAACAATTCTGACATAGCATTCTTATAGAGGTTACAATTTATTATAAAAAATACAGAAGACGTATTCTCAAGAGGAAATACTAGGAGATACAAAGGTAGAAGATTTGGGATGAGTGGTAGTTTTCAAGACTCTCCAGTTTGTTAAGGATAGTATTCTTAGGTTGGTGAAGAAGATATTTTACTTAGGCCTCAGATTGTGAAAGGTCACAGGAAGCCACAAGAAGGGACTTACAGGCTTCTAATACCATCAACTTTGTGGCCCTGAAATTACAGAAAAATGACCTTTTATGATGCAAAAATCATATGGCAAGTCGCATCACTTGGATCTAATGCACAAGCTCTATGTATAATTTTGCATTATGCCTACAGTGCCATGTTGCTATGTTGTCAACAGGTTGTAAAGTAATGAAAATACATATTATTGGGTCCACAGTATATGCAACATAACCATGTAGTGATGGCCAATCTATTGGAACATAGGATCAGAAGGCACTACCACAATTGTGTCTATGGTTGCAATCATAAACACCTAAAAAAATACATAAGTAGATGCTAGGAGTAGGGCAAGGGCCACAGATCCTCAGATAAATTTAACTTTTTGGAATTTTTATTAGGGTGATGTGAAGCAAAAATCGTTGAGATACTCTCTCACTTTCCAGGATGGAAAAATACCACAATGCAGCAAATTAGCCAATCAACTTATTGACTGTGGTTACCAGAGAAGTAACAATGGATGAAAAAATTATCAGCCATAGTAGTATCTTTGCTACATCCAATGGCATCGAGTAGTTTAAAGTGAAAGTATGCTAAATGCAAGTCTTGAAAATCTTACCTCAAAGATCAGATTGATACTTAAGTACTGTATGTTAACCATGCTAAAAGCAAACAAACAAACAAACAAAAATCTCCTATCCCTTATAGCGATAGAGCTAATGCTGCTAAAAGTCAAATGCAGATATTGATTCCACCACTGGCTTAACTGCAATATCAATTAATTTTCACGACTCACTAATTATTTTATATGAAAGACATGATACAAATAGCAAATTAAGAAGATTCTGATAATTGACATAAAGATGTCTAGGAGGATTCATATGATTTAGAGAATCCCATCCCTTCAAACTGCTCTGAAATGTTCCCACAATGCCTTTATTGCTGTACAAATCTAATAATTTGCCCAATTCTTCTATTTATATCCCCACAATTTCCCCAATTGGTAAAATGCAAAATTAGAGTAGAGAGTATGAGTTATACTCTGAAGAAATTTCAAGGATTTAAATTTTCTTATCACTAAAAATGAAAATTTTAGATGGGTATTTTGAGAATACCCAGTTATAAAGAGCAGAGTATGATTTGAGATCAGGCTTAATTATCTGCTACAGGTGAATACATGGAGATTTGGAATTCAACAGCTTTTAGACAGCTAACCATCACGAGTTTAGAAATTTGCTGGGTAAAGAAAAACTAGATCAAATGGTGACCCAAGATAGATAATATTTAAAAAATCAGAAAGTCATTAATCTTATGTAAAATACATTCAAAAACTATAAGAGAAAATAGTATTAGGCTTGATTTATTCTGTACTTTTGACCCATCCATCTCCTATCTATTTTTATTATCAGAGTTCAGACAACTCTTCACTCTACTTTTCAGTTAGGAACAGATTTATATAAGTCCTAGGTTCTTGGAAAGATGCATTACTAGGCTGATAATTCAGATGAGAAAGGCTGGGCTAAAAATGTGATCCATCTTTTTCTAGGGTTGGAGTAAACTCAGTGTGGCTAAGGTTGTGTTGACTATTACCCTCCAGAAACATTACAAAGTTCTTATGACCTCCATCTTCCAGACGACTCTGTTGAAATTTCAATCCCAGTGACAGCAAATCTCATTATTCAGACTTGGCTCTGGTGTCTACCCTAGAATTAATCAGCTATGGCAAGAAGAAAGAGCTAGATCCTAGCCACTGAGGCATCACTTTGAACATGAAGGGTCACCCTACTTTATCTATTATGTTATTTTTCCTTCCATTCTAGAAGAGGCAATTTCATATTATTTTTTACTTGGCTTCTGAATATATGTACACTCACATAAACACACATGTGCACACACATACACATACACATACACATACACACAACCCCTTGAAGACAGGCTGGAACAATTTTCACAGTACTATACATTTAGTATTATTATGACAGCATTTCCTTAATTAACTTGCTCTATTTCAAAAATGTCACACTTAATAAGATCTAACTACCCCTTGCATGTGCTCTTCCTCTCCATAAGCACACACAATTTCTAGTTTATATCCCCATTAGCTTTCCTATGGAAATATTCAAGTAATATCCACTTTGCCTTCCCAATATAATAGCTCATATTAAAAAATAAAGGGAGGCAGTATAGTGATTTGCTATTTGCCCAGGATATCCATTCATGGTGTTGTACTGGTAAATTGTTAATAATAGCATTCTGGGAAGGGAAGGTCATGATTTGTAGCATTTGCTGATTTCTTTAAGCACTTCAACTATGTCCAGCTTCAAACTACCAATGTAAAGTCACTAAACCATGGAGTTGGAAAGAGATGCTCACAATCAGCTCCATGAGTAGATATAAGCTGGCTCCAGCACACCTGTGTAGTTGTATCAACTAGGAACTCTAGAAACAGGAGTTCCACATCTGTTGATTCTGTCCTCAGGTTTACTTAGTTCATTTACATGTATCCCCTCCTGCCCACAAAGTCTCTCCCTCTTACTGGTAGAATTCAGTGATCTGGAATTAGTGCAAGTATAGAGTCAGGATTCAATAGTCTTCCCAAACTGTTTGTATTTGTTTCCCTAGATATGTAATAAATTAACCCATTGAAGACAGACTGGGACAATTTTCACACAACTATACATACTTTTAGCGTTATTATGACAGCATTTTCTTAAGCTTCCCTTTTCAAAAAGGAGAGCTACTCAGTTCAGAAAATTGGTGATAAAATAGGAGTTTCTGGCTGTGTCTCGGGTATCTTAGTCATATGAAAAATCTGTTAGCAGTTTTTCTGCAAATCAAGTAGGGGCTTAATAGCAGTCCATTTTATTCCCTTTGAAGACAATAATTATTGACCAAAACAGACCAAGCTCTACCCTGTTCATACTGCACTGACCCTACTCACCTGCCCTTAAGTAACCTTATGCTTGTTTTGCTTCCACTTAGGATCAATATAATGTAAGTTCTGCAAAGAGAGATGTTGTATGTTTTCTTCCAAGAACAGTTTTTGGCATTAAAAGAAAGGAGAGAAGGGAGAAAGGGTAAAAAGAAAGAGACAATGCTGAATAATTAATCAAACATGATAGATTTATAGAATCTTAGAGCTCGGAAGTGCCTGGTGTTAGCTCATCCAGCAGCCTCTTTCACAGATTAGGAAATGGGAGTCTGCTGAAATTAAGATACTTTTCCATGGGTAGTTCATTTGTAAATTCCAAGTCAGAGCTTACATTGTACAAAGAACAGAAATATTCCAATCCTCAGGAAAATATTTCAGTCACACTTAACATGGAGGTAATGAGAAAATCTGAAACAGGTCTGTTGAACCAGAAATAGTTCTGCCCCCAAATTCTCCCCACCCACACACACTTTTTTGGTCTTCTACTCACACAAATCTAGAAGAATGATTAAAGAAGAGGTTGTGGGAAGAATTTTTAAAAATATGCTGGAAAATAAAATTATTTAGCTCCTTTTGTATAGGCAAAAATCTTGGGTTTATTTTGTTTTCAATTCAGCAAACATTCATTGATAACCTATGTGCAATTCTCTGAGCCTAAAGCTTTTATATATATATATATATATATATATATATATATATATATATATATAT